>NC_143510.1:61076635-61376635 GCF_031878675.1 Megascapheus bottae
TTATTTATGGGTATTTGGGGAATATTTTTGCAAGCTGTTTTTAATTTGGAAAGCAATATATTGCCCAAATTATAGTAACATTTTTCTATTGTACTAATATCTCATGAATACTATGTATGTTATGAGAACTAGACTGCATTTTTAATCAGATAGGTGTGTGCATTTGTAAATACTTAATTTTTAAGGTACCCATAAAGATGATTGTTTCTTATAAAATGAAGTAATCTACATCAACCACCATGTGTCTTCATTTCCCTTTTCCTGTTTGTGTTTCTCTTTCCCAAAGCTTTTCTATTTTCTAATTCCTCCCTTCTCTGTTTGAAATCAGTCGGGCCTACATTTGGTGCAGGAAGGGCCTTAGCAGAGAAACTGAAAGACTAGAATCCGCTCACTGAGACCTGCCCTGGGGTCTCCATAACCAGGATTTCCTGTAGAAGCGATCGAGCACTCCTGGGGTTTTAAAGAAGCAAGACTAATGTTTTTTTTTTTTTCTTTTTTGCCGGTCCTGGAGCTTGAACTCAGGGCCTGAGCACTGTCCTTGGGCTTTCTCAAGGCTGTAGCTCTACCACTTGAGCCACAGCACCATTTCCAGCTTTTTCTATGTATGTGGTACCGAAAAAGCAAACCTGGGTCGTAGTGCATGCTAGACAAGCACTCTTATCACTAGGCCACACTCCCGGTCCAAGACTAATCCTTTTGACCAGAGTTCTTGGACATAGATGGAGGGCTCCAGTGGCCATATTTGTAAGGGGTCAAGATATTTTAAACAAGTGACCCAAAAGAAATAAAGACAAAAGTGCTGTAAAACAGGTTTCCAACCAAATACACATTCCTCATCTCACTAGCACTGAGAGGCTAGAAATGTGGAATTCTCTTTTTACTTTGTCACCTTGTAGTTAAGAGTGGATGTGTGAGATGTCACGTAGAAACACCATTAGAATCAGTGTTTCTAGAGAAGCTTTTGCTTTCCTGGTGAGAGGGATGGATGTGGCTGGTAAACCATCCCCACCACCTTCCTAACTTGAATCCATCTATGCATGTCTGGAACACTGCTGATGCCTAAACAAGAGGTGAAGAGAGCCTGCTGAGAAGTTGTTGCTATGATACTCATCAGATGCCCATCTTTAGGCTTCTAGTTCTAGGCAAAAAATAAGCCCCCCATCCTTTGGTTAAGGCTTGTCATTTGCAGCTGCAGGCATGCCTGTGAATATCTGGTATAAAAGTATAAAGGAGCCAGGTGTGGTGGCTCAGGCCTATAATCCTAGCTACTCAGGAAATATGAGGATCAAGGTTCAAAGCCAGCCCAGGCACTAAACAACGGGAGACTCATCTCCAATTAACCACTAAAAAATGGGAAATGGGGCTTGGCTCAAGGGTAGGGCAGTAGCCTTGAGCTGAAGAGCTCAGGGACACTGCCCAGGCCTAGTTCAAGCCCCATGACCCACAAAAAAAAAAAAAAAAAAAGTACGAAGGCATCCAGGAGCATAGCCTGGTAGTAGAGTGCTTACCTAGGATGCACTAGGCCCTGGATTTGATTCCTCAGTATTACATACACAGAAAAGGCTGGAACTGGTGCTGTGGCTCAAGTGACAGAACACTAGCCTTGAGTAAAAAGTGTCCAAGGACAGTGCCCAAGCCTTGAGTTCAAATCCCAGGACTGGCAAAAAATAAATAAGTATGAAGGACTCACTAATAGTTTACAATCCAGAAAGCAATAACTAAATGTAGGCTGTTGAATAGTAGTGGTAAGTAGCTATTCTTCCATTTTATACAACACTGGGGGTTGGATGATAGAATGGTCAGGTGACCATATAGACTTATGCTGCCTTTATGATGTGACTACCTTGTCCTCTGCCATCCTCTTTGTACTTCCTGACTCTGATCATCTTCACTAACCCTGTACACCCCTTGTCATAGCCATCCCCATTTTGTCTTGTTTTCCCATTTTCCTTCAAGTTGAATGGGTAAACCAAGAAAACACCATTACCTGTGATTGAAAAGTCAGGCTTAAGTCTTGGAATTTATCATCACTGTGAAAGTCTTACAGAGAATCAGTTTGGAGATCTAGAAGAAACTCGCTTTTCTAATTTTCCAAGACTTCCAGAAGACCAGAGGAGAGTATGGTGGCACTAGGAGCCTGAGGAGCCTCACATGCCCAGTGTAAGGACCCGGCTTGTTCTCACCACAGCCATCTTGTGACTGCATGATTGCCCCTGGGTAACTGGCTTCTCCTGTCCTGCATACTTTCCCTGCATGCCATGCACAAACAAAACTATTAAAGTAGTTATGTGGACCTTTATGAGCAGAAGAGTCAGCAGCAGGAATGCGCCTCTGGTCTGTGATGTTAGCTAGAGATAAACCAGGTAGCTTGATAAAAAGTCACTGTTGTCCTGACCACTATATAAACTCTTCCTTTGACCAGAATCTCAGGGAGGCACTCAGAAGAGATTCACCCTTGACCATTCTCCCAGTACCTGGACCTGCCTAACTTCAGTCTTGTGGCTAGCTCTCTTTTCCCCCACCTCCCAGGCTCCACTGACTCACTTTATCTGTAATTTGTTAACGATGATTACATTGAACAAGCTGAGAACTTAAGGGATCCAAGTATTAATCTCATCTTCCATTTCCTTTTATGCAGTGTTATTGGAGATATTGACATCAAACACTGTAGGGACAGGCTCTCAACAGTCAGAGAATTACAATGAGAGGAAGGATAGTGAATTACAGACCATGTTATAAGCATCAGGATTCTGATTCTTTTTTTTTTTTTTTTTTGCGGGTCATGGGGCTTGAACTTGGCTTGGGTGCTGTCCCTGAGCTATTCATCTCGAGGCTAGTGCCCTACCCCTAGGCCTGAGAGTATTCCCTGAGCTCTTCAGATCATGGCTACCACCATACCCTAGAGCCAAACCCCACTTCCCATTTTCTAGAGGTTAACTGGAGATAAGAATCTTAGGTCCCTTTGTGACAGGGCTGGCCTTGAACCTGATCCTCAGATCTCAGCTTCCTGAGTAGCTAGGATTACAGACATGAGCCACTGCCCCCGCCAGGATACTGATTCTTAATACATCCTAGTTGTTATAAACCACAACTTCAGAGTGAGATAAGTCAAGACCAAAGGAACAAAAGGTGCACGGTCTCTTTGAAGATATAAACATAACTACATAGACATTAAAATCTATGATGGGATATGTACTATATAGACATAATGTTATATAGATTGATATGTACCTATGACATAAACCCTCAGCTTAATTTTAATTATGTTTTAAAATCTATGTGCCAGAAGATTCCCTTTTAGAATACTTGTTTGTTAAACATGACATTTGAAAATATGATGTAAAAATCAGTGTTAATAAAATCTTTCAAAAAAGAAATAAAAAAACAACTTCAAGCACTCCATTGAATTTTACCTGAAGTGCCAAGTTAGAGATTTCTACAAAGTGCAAACCATACAGAAATCAAAGATGGATAAAAGTTCTGAACGGTATAACTTTTCCTATAACCAGACAATAAATTTCAACCATTATTATATTATTAGCATACTAAAATTTTATATCTAAATCTACATGTAGACTTCATTTTGAGTAGTGTCTGGGGGGAAAGCAAGACTATTGGGAAGGGGAGGAGGAGAGAAACAGGGACAAAAACATGAGAAGGGGTATCAATGTGTGAGAAGCAACACACCTAGTATCTGACAAATGTAACTGAAACCCCTCTATACATTATCCCAACAATAAGAAAATAAGAAAAGAGGGCCAGGAGTTTGGCCTAGTGGTAGAGTGCTTGCCTAGCATGAACAAAGACCCGGGTTCGATTCCTCAGGACCACATACATAGTAAAAAGCTGGAAGTGGTGCTGTGGCTCAAGGGTAGAGCTCTAGCCTTGAGAAAAGTCCAAGGGCAGAGCTCAGGCCCTGAGTTCAAGCCCCACAACTGGCATAAAAGAAAAAAGAAAAAGCTGAAAGTGATAGAGCTCTAGCCTTAAGAAAGCCCAAAGATTGGGGAAGGGGGGAAGAATTCATTGTATATGCCACAGAATTGAGAATTTTGAGAGAAGCGGGAGTGAAGATGCTGAAGTGGTGGCACAAATCAAGATGCACTGTATACATACATAAACTGCTTTGTGAAATGTCAAAAAATTCAACACATAACCTAGAACTAAGATCAACAAGGAAGGCACAGGTTGGGAAAGGTGGATGATAACGTTGAAAGGGGTGACATTGATCATGATGCCTTGTATCCAAAAATTACTTCGGTGAATGGCAATTCCACTGAATAACGACTTAATGATAATGAAAATATTAACAACAACAAAAGAGGACTAGGTTTTATAAGAATATCCACACAGGGCCGGGAGTTTGGCCTAGTGGTTAAAGTGCTTGCCTAGCATGCATGGAGACCCGGGTTTGATTCCTCGGAACCACATACATAGAAAAAAGCCGGAAGTGGTGCTGAGGCTCAAGTGGTAGAGCTCTAGCCTTGAGAAAGAGTCCAAGGACAGTGCTCAGGCCCTGAGCTCAAGCCCAGGACTGGCAAAAAAAAAAAAAAAAAGAATACCCACACAGGGGTCCCGGAGTTGGGCCTCGTGGTAGAGTGCTTGCCTAGCATGCACAACGACCAGGGTTCGATTCCTCCATACCACATACATAGAAAAAGCCAGAAGTGGCTCAAATGGTAGAGCTCCAGCCTTGAGAAAGCCCAAGGACAATGCTCAGGCCCAGGATTGGCCAAAAAAAAAAGATTATCCACACAGGGGCTGGGAGTGCAGCCTAGTGGTGGAGTGCTTTCCTAAAATGCATGAAGCACTGGGTTCAATTCCTTGATAGAGCACTAGCATTGAAGAAAGCCCAAGGACATGCCGGGAGTTTGGCCTAGTGGTTAAAAGTGCTTGCCTAGCATGCATGAAAACTCGGTACCACATACATAGAAAAAAAAGCCGGAAGTGGTGCTGAGGCTCAAGTGGTAGAGCTCTAGCCTTGAGAAAGTCTAAGGACAGTGCTCAGGCCCTGAGCTCAAGCCCAGGACTGGCAAAAAAAAAAAAAAAAAAAAAAAAAGAAAGCCCAAGGACAGTGCCCAGGCCCTGAGTTCAAGCCCCAGGACTGGTTTTAAAAAAAAAAAAAAAAAAAGAATATCCACACACCACAAATTGCACCTGGGTTCTGGGAAGAAATGCCTGCTTTCTGTCATGGAATGATTGGATGGAGATCTCTAGCCACACAGGGGACTCTTCTTAGGAAATCATTAAAAAAAAACTAAAAAACATTTCATGAGGACATTCAGTGCTTGTTCTCAAATAGCACTCCTTACAAAGACATCAAGCCTGTGAATCTTTCATACGCCCCCAATTCATTAATGTTCTGAAATCCAGAGGTTTGGCCAAGGAATCTATGAGCTTCAACTTCTATCCACACCTCCCCAGGCACTGCACTTAGTTGCGGTAGGGCAGTATGACAAGCTGTCAGTTCATCTCCATCCCAACCCAAGAATCTGCTAGAAATGGCATTCCAAGAATGACCACAGAATTTATAAAGTATTTCTGAATCATCTAATTCAGGACCTTGGCTCTTGCTAGGCTTTTTTTTTTTTAACCCTAAGTTGGCACTCTACCACTTGAGTTGTGCCTCCAGTTCTGACATTTTGCTGATTAACTGAAGATAATTGAGAAAAGTCTCACAGACTTTTCTAACCAGGCTAGCTTCGAACCTCCATTTTTCCCCTTGATCCCTCAGCCTGGTCTTTAGACAACTAAATCTCACCAGCCAAAGCAGGCCTATCATGTCACCCCTGAAACTCTGCAGTGGCACCCACTCTTTATGTAACCAAATCCCCATAGTGACCTCAGGGCAAGATAGCACATGATCTGTTTCCTGTCTCACCTGGTCTCTGCCCAGCCAGGGTGGCCTCAGTCACTGCAGGCAAGTCCTCACCTTAAGGCACTTGCTCAAGCTCTGCCCCGAAGCTTTTCCCACAGCTGTCCTTTGGCTTTCATTTCTTTATGGCCCTTCTCAAAATTCAAAAACATGTTTTTTTTCCTTGTATATTCTAGGCAAGTGCTGTACTTCAAGCCACATCCCCAGCCCTCTTCTTTTTATCATCACAACGACCTCACTCCTAACACTGAAAATTTTACTCTGACCCCTATTTGACATTTTTCTACAGAACTATCTCTGCTTTGTCCCATTTTAATTTACTTTTATATTTCTTGTTCACATCCTGTCTCTGCCTAACAGAATGTCAGCTACATAAGCATGGGGAATCTGTTAAGTAGCCCAAACTAGGTACTTATATACTGGACAAATGAATAAATGAATTACCCCATGGCAGATCTTGTTGATGCACTTGAAGAACCTGCTGGCCCTAGAGAAGAGATTGTAGAGAGAGCTGGAAGAATGAAAGCTATTTAAAAAATTCAAGGTCCCAAGACTTAAGTTGTTCCTGAGCTTGGGCTTGGGCATTGTCCCTCAGATTCTTTAGCTCAAGGCTGGTGTTCTACCACTTGAGCCATAGCTTCACTTTGGCTTTTTGGTAGTTTATTGAAGATCAGAGTTGTATGGACTTGCCTGCTGGGGTTGGCTTCAAACTATGATTTTCAAATCGGAGCTCCCTGAGGAACTAGAATTATAAGCATAAGCCACTGGCTCTCAGCTTCAAGGTTGAATTTTATCCACTGAAAAGTGTGAATGTTTCTTGTTCTTCAGCTTCATGTTGTGTATCTCCCTGACTCCTGCAACATATCAGAAACAAATAGGTGACAAGCAAAAGTTCAGAACTCATCTGCTGTTATATATCCCAACTTCACTCAGGCAAAGTAGGAGAGAAGTGTAGGAGTGGCTCAATCTTGATTTACACAGTTTTTTTGGTGGTTCTGGGATTTGAACTTGAGGCCTTATACTTGCCAACCATATACTTTGTCACCTGAGCCATGCCTCTAATGCTGGCTTCCTACTTTTTTTTATTAAAGAATTTATTAACATTGATTTTTACATCATATTTCAAATGACATGTTTAACAAACAAGTATTCAAGAAGGGAATCTCTATATACAATCACAGGCACTTAGTTTTTTAGAACATAATCAAAATTAGGCTAAGGGTTTGTATATCATAGATATGTATGAACCAATGTAATAAAATATTATGTCTATAGAGTCATAAGTTTTTATATCTATGCAGTTGTGTTTATATTTCCCGTACCATGTCCATATCATTGGGTATGCAAATATTGACTCCTCGCTCTTGCTGGCTTCCCACTTTTAAAACATTTGTTCAGGAAGTTCCTGGCTTTTTCCCAATCAGAGTGAGAGTTTCAAGAACCATGACAGCTCTCAGATTCTCCTTTTACCCCCTCAACAGACAAATGGAAAGGAGGGAGAGAAAGCAATAGAAAACACAAAATAATAGGTAACAATTACATTCAAAGCTATCAGTAATACTAACTATATCAAATTTGTATTAACCCATTTAAAGACAAAGATTTCCCACAAAAACAAGATGACTTTTTTTTTCTTTAGAGACTTAACAAAAGAGAAAGAAAAAAGAAATCTAAGGTAGTTATACCAGAATCAGACAAATTAGAATTTAAGGGAAAAAGTATTATTAGAGCACTGAGGATGTAGTGCAGTGGTAGAAAGCTTACCTAGACTTCATGAGGCCCTAGAAAAAAGTACCAATAAAAGATGTTTGTTTGTTTTTTTTTTTTTTTTTTGCCAGTCCTGTGCTTGAGCTCAGGGCCTGAGCACTGTTCTTGGACTTTCTCAAGGTTAGAGCTCTACCACTTGAACGTCAGCACCAGTTCCGGCTTTTTTCTATATGTGGTACCGAGGAATCGAACCCGGGTCTTCATGCATGCTAGGCAAGCACTTTAACCACTAGGCCAAACTCCCGGCAAGATGTATGATTTTTTATCTTTGCTTTTGTTTTTTGTGTTAAAAAGCCAAAACCCAGAGCCTCACGCATGCTAGGCATTCTTCTCAGTATACTGCTAAGCTATACTTTAGCCTGAGACTTTAAACTTCTTTGTCATGTGTTTAATAGATTAATAGATTGTCTGGCACATGGCACACAACAAACACAGAATACATATTGTTTTCCAGTTCTGTGGCGCACAGAAACATTGAGAATGAACAGAGATCATGTCAGTAGCTGGTAGGATTTTGGGGTGGGGGCAGAGAGAAGGAAGGTAGTATTAGGGCTTGAACTCAGGGCCAAAGTACTCCCCTTTAGTTTTTTTTACTCAATGTTGGTGCTCTACCACTTGAGCCACATTTCCACTTGTAGCTTTTTGGTGTTTAATTGAAGATAAGAGTCTCACAGACTTTTTCCTACCCAGACTGGCTTCCATCGGTGATCCTCAGATCTCAGCCCCCTAAGTAGCTAAGATTACAGGCAGAAGTCACTAGTAACTGGCCATGTCCAAAGCCTTTTATTTTCAAATCTTAACACATTTTAAACATCATACTGTTGTGAAAGCTTTTTAAAAAGCATTCTAAATACTGTTTTGTGAGCCTAACTTGTTTTCTAATTTGGAAGATTTTTCCCCACCATGCCTCAGGCTGAAGGAATGTAGTTTATGGCCTTGCAGCCTATGACAAAGAGGAGGTTTGTCTTCTCTGACGCCTGCTTTTTTAGACAGAGCAGTGATTCAGAGATGGACATGTAATCGGGGCTCATGAAGAATGAAGGCACCATCAGAGGACCAAGAGGAGGAACTAAGAGATCCTTGTTTATATTCTGTGTTACAACACATGTGTCTGAGGGAAATTTTAAGCAGAGTTAAATAAGAGTGTTGTTTGAAAAGTGTAATGTTGGTGATGGTAATATAAAGTCAAATCACTGTAGTGATATACATGACATGAAGTAAAAAATAATCATTTCCAGAAATTTGACAACTTTTAATTATGGTATCTGTCATAGTTTGCCAATTCTGGATTTTTTTTTTTTTTTTTTTTGTCAGTTGTGGATCTTGTCAGGGCTGAGGCACTGTCCCTGAGCTCTTTAGCTCAGGGCTAGCACTCTACCTCTTTGAACCACAGCATCACTTCTGATTTCCTGTTGGTTAATTGGAGATAAGAGTCTCATGGACTTTCCTGCCTGGACTGGCTGTCTTCAGATCTCAGCCTCCTGAGTAGCTAAGGATTTCAGACATGAGCCACCAGTGCCTGACTTCTGAATATTTTGCACCAAAAATTCTCTGCGTGAATACAGTTCCCCCACCTCCATTGGTGCTTGTCCTGGGGCTTGAACTTAGAGTCTGAGTGCTCTCCCTCAGTGTTACTGCTCCAGGTTGGCAGTCTAATTGAGCAGTCTGCCACAGCTCCACTTCTGGCTTTTCTGATGGTTAACTGAAGATGAGTGTTTCACAGATTTTTCTGCCTGGTTTGGCTTTGAACCACAGTTCTCAGTTCTCAGCTTCCCAAGGAGCTAGAACTATAGGTGTGAGCTACTGGAGCTGGAGAAGAATTCTTGTAAGGGCTTATGTTAGTGGATGTAGAATCTTATTCTGCTGAATAAAATCATAATAACAAAATTGCTTCTACATATTGGCCTATATGCATAACCAATTCCACTTAACTAATAGTAAGCAAATCTCTGCAAAGCAGGATTTTTTTTTTTTTTTGCCAGTCTTGGGCTTGGGCTCAGGGCCTGAGCACTGTCCTTGGACTTTCTCAAGGCTAGCACTCTACCACTTGAGCCTCAGCACCACTTCTGGCTTTTTTCTATATATGTGGTACCAAGGAATCGAACCCAGGTCTTCATGCATGCTAGGCAAGCACTCTACCACTAGGCCAAACTCCCGGCCCTGAAGCAGGATTTTTTTTAACTTCGTTTCCTTTGATCTTCTACTTGCCTTTATCTTTGAATGTAGTATTTAACAAAAGAACAATTCTGATCTCTGCTTTTTGAGTTTTTTCCCCCTCAGAACGGAAAACTTGTCTGTCTTTAGTGGGTAAAAGAATGCCTTACACATGTTAAGATCTTGTGTTTATCATCTTCATGAAAAATTTTGAAACTATATATTCTGTTCTTTATGCTCTTGTCTGTAGGTTATTGTTGTTCTTTCAGGCCAAAATGGTCTCACAAAAAAAAAAAAAAAGCAATTTACTCCCATTTGAATTCCACTAACAAGAGAGCTTCTCCTTGAGATGACCTGTGTGTATTCCTCATAGTGCAACAGAAGGCACAGGCCAGCATATCATAAAATAGCGCTTTTCATTTTATCCTACAGAATGATTTTTTTGAAAAGGTATGTACTGTCTAGATGCTAATGGCTCACACCTATAATCCCACATACTCAAGAAGCTGAGATTTGAAGCTCAAAAGTTTTGAAGCCAGCCTAAGAAAACAAGTCTGAAAAATTTTAACTTTAACCAACAAAAAGCCAGATATTGCTCAAGTGCTAAAATACCAGCTTTGAGTGAAATAGTTAAGGGAGAGCACGTGGCCATGATTTCAAGCCTAAGTACCAGCATGTGCACAAACACACACACACACACACACACACACACACACACACAAAATGGCATGTACAAGTGAAGACTAAATTCAATTCATAGTTATTACTGCTTCAAGCACATGCTAAGTGAGTCTGAAGTAAAGTACTGTTTTAAAACTTACTTTGTTACTTTTTTTTTTTTGCCAGTCTTGGGGCATGAACTCAGAGCCTGGGTACTGTCCCTGGGCTTTCCTCAAGGCTAGCACTCTACCACTTGCACCACATCACCACTTTGGCTTTTTCTGTGTATGTGGTATCGAGGAATCCAACCCAGGTCTTCGTGCACATTAGGCAAGCACTCTACCACTAGGCCAAATTCCCGGCCTGAACTATTGAGTTCATAGTAATGAGATATTATAAGACTAAATGTGAAATATCCCCATAGGCTTCTATCCTGGGGGCTTGCTTATTAGCTGATGAGCTTTAGAGAAGTGGTTGGGTCCTGAGATCTCTAACCTAATTCATGGATTAATGCCTTGATGGATTCATAGCATGGTGGTATTGTTGGGAGCTGGTGAAAAGTAGAAGTTATAGGAAGCCACTCAGTGTAGCATGGGGAAAGACAGACCTTGTTTCCTTCCCTTCCTGTTATTGTGCGCTCTCTACTTCCTGTCTGTCGTGAGGTAAGCAACTTTGCTTCATCACTTTTCTCCATCATGATGATCTGCCTCACCCTAGATCCACAGCAATGGAATCAGTGGACCACCAACTGTGCCCCCTGAAAGTGTATAAATATTTCCTCCCCTTACGTTGATTCTTCTCAGTTACAGTACCAGGAGTCTGACAACTACAATTATGATGATTCCTAATAAAACTTAGCTATGGGCTTAATCTATACCAACATTACAAAAATATTACCCATTATTGTTCTTGCACCATCAGAGTAAAAGTCAATATGACCAGAAAAGCAAATAAAGTTCAAGTATTACTTCTGGTTAGTAATAGTAATATTTTTATTTCATGAGATCCTTTCAGGAACCTATGGCCTACATGCTGAGAATAGCTGCCCTAGACAGGATAACCAGGATTAATTGCCTACCCTGTGGAGCTTGAATAAGTAAAGTGTAAATAAAACAATCCCACAGCGTGCTACATTCATGAGGGTAATCAGGGAATGTGATAAACAGTTCCTAGGTGAGAAGGCTGCTACTGAGAATGTCTTTTTTTTTTTTTTTTTTTTTGCCAGTCCTGGGCTCAGAGCCTGAGCACTGTCCTTGGACTTCTCTCAGGGCTAGCGCTCTACCACTTGAGCCACAGCACCACTTCTGGCTTTTTGCTATGTATGTGGGTACCGAGGAATTGAACCCGGGTCTTCGTGCATGCTAGGCAATCATTCTACCAACAGGCCAAACTCCCGGCCCCTGAGAATGTCTTTCTGAGCAGCCCCAAGCTCAAGGATGAAGGGGATGAACCATGAACAGACCTACTAAGTGTCTTTGGAAGGATGGTACAATAAGAAAAAAAAGTCACAAAGTCTGGGTTTGGGAAAGACAAGAAGGAAGGCAGTCAGGTGGGATATACTAACCATACAATCATTTCAACAACCATTATATAGTTGATGGCACTAGTGTCAGAACTAAAACTCCAAGGAAGTTTGGCCATAGAACTCAATCTGTGTGTGTGTGTGTGTGTGTGTGTGTGTGTGTGTGTGTGTTGGTACTCTGCTTAAACTCAGAGCTTTGTGCTCTTGCTGGTTAGTTGGAAATAATAGTCTTTCAAATTTGTCTGTCCAAGCAAACTTTGAACCAGGATCCTCAGATCTCAAGCTTCCTGAATAGCTAGGATCATAGACATGAGCCATCAAATCCCAGCTTTACAACTCCATCTTTTAAAGCCCCCCCTTTTTTTTTTTTGAGAAAACGACTCAATAATTTTTTTTTCTAAAAATCTATCCCCTTGTTAGGATGTGTGTGCATGCGTGCATGCGTGTGTGTGTGTGTGTGTGTGTGTGTGTGTGTGTGAGAGAGAGAGAGAGAGAGAGAGAGAGAGAGAGAGAGAGAGAGAGAGAGAGAGAGAGAGATTGAGGCAGAGAAAGACAGAGAAATTTATCTTTCTTGTGGATCCAGAGAAGTAGAGTTAGTCATTGACATGTTATTAAGTCTACCATGTAAGGAACTGTGGCCATATTCAGTAGAAAGGAATTTCTTTGAACGAGTCTTCTCAAAAATTATTCTCAGCTTGTATAATCACAGATGCATTGCATTTTTTCAAACCTTTTATGTATTTCTCAATGACATATAAAGAACAATGTGCTGTGCCACTGGTAAAATCTTCTATACAGGTTGGTCATTGAGTTATTTTTCTTATTTTCCATTATGGTCCAACAAGATGGTTACAAAGGTACAAAGCCCCTATCATCAGATCTCCATACGGAGGAAGAAGACTGAATTACTTCCCTAGGAGCAACCTCACCTGAAATCTGGGGGCTGAAGACATGTGCTAGGAGATAGCAGCCTTCTCCCAAACAGAGGCAATTTGCTTCACATTCTGGAGATGTTTGTGATGATCCAGAATCTTCTCTGTACCTTATCTTTGTGGAATCTTCACTGCTCACTTCCTGTGAGTTCATTCTTAACCACAGGACCAGGTGAAGGAGAGAAAAAAAAGTCACAATCACTTGTAGTCACATTTAGTCCTTAAGTTGTAGCCATCTGTCCTCTGAAGTTCAGCAGAATCCTGAGCGTAGAGTTAATCTAAGGGTACTAACTTTTCTGTAGTGAAGTACCTATACCTTGGCCTAATAACAACCTGTAGTATCTATACACTTAAGAGCCTTACTCCTTACTTTTGGAAATTGTAAATTTAATTCAAGTCAAGCCATGGACTTGTGACTTTTTTCTCCTGACAGTAAGGACAGAAGACCTACTGGATAAGTACTTCATGTACGACTAACTTTCTAGGACCAACTAGATGGCAAATTCTGTGAAGGCAAGATCAGTCCCATTTCTGTTCAGCTTCATTACCCCACCACTGTTACTATGTCTGGCACTTCCTATGTGTTCAGTGATTAGTCAATAAGTGGTTTAACTAGAACAGAAAATATATCCATTTGTTCCTTTTTCTTTTGTCATAACTGGTGTCCCGTCCAGCGGGACGTCAACTAGGGCCAAGAACCTAGAGGGAGGAATGAAAGGGACAGGAGACACGAAGAAGGCAGCAAGACAAGCGTTCTTATCAAGCTGCAAATTTTATTTTTCACACGGGTTTATATGCCTCTTCAGGAGAGGCAGGAGGAGATTGGGGTATAGGAACTGCTTGGGGTAGAGGCCAGGTGGTAGAATGTTTGCATATCAACGCAAGCAGGAATGTGTTGCTTAGTGACCTAATTACAAGATGCAGGCACATTCTTACACTAAGAATTCAGGGAGGGGGAGAATGTCCCCGACAAACTGGGGTTTGAACTCAGGACTTTATACTAGCTAACAGACCCCCTACTACTTGAGCTACACCTTTTACGCTTTTTTTGCTCTACTTATTTTTAAGATTGGATCTCACTGTTTGCCCTCCTTGGACCTCAGTACTTCAGATCTTTACCTCCCAAGTAGGGAGTTTGCAATAGTACATTTGAATATTTACTTCCTTTTTGAGCTTTTCTTTAGCACACTGCAAGCTCAGAAAAGGCAGGGACTCTGTATATCATGATTAGGCTACATTTCAACTGTTTTGCACTGTGCTGAGAAATATAAAAATAAGAATTAAGGGTTACAATCAAATTGCTGCTTTAAGCATTTGAATAGCAAGCCAAGGACTGTAGTGGTAATTTAAGATACAGACTAAGGATGAAAAACTGACATGAATATTTGCTTTGGTTTCACATCTCCATACAGCTAAATGACTGCTTTCATTTTTATTGGACAAAGTTCCATTCTAGATCTAGATCTAGTTTCTTTCTCTCTCTCTCTCTCTCTCTCTCTCTCTCTCTCTCTCTCTCTCTCTCTCTCTCTCTCTCTCTTCTCTCTCTCTCTCTCTCTCTCTCTTTCCCTTCCTCCTTCCCTCCCTCTCTTCCTTCTGTCCTTCCTTTCTCTCTCCTCTTCCCTTCCTTTCTTGTTTCATTGTTTTTTGTTATTCTGTGTTTCTTGTTGTTGTTTGTTTTTATTTGTTTACATGTACTGAGGTTTGAACTAAGGCCTTTTGCTTGCCAGGGTGGCCCTCAACCTACTTGAACCATAAGCTCATTCTGTTTTGCTTTGTTTTTCAAATAGAGTCTCCAATTTATGTCAAGCCCAGCCTGGATCTCAATTCTATTTACACCTCAAACCTGGCTCAAATGACTGGCTTGTGCCAGTACCCTTGGCTTTTATTAATTAGTTAATTAATTGTAACCAACTAAACTGTACTTACTGTGATTAAATTTTACACTGGTCTGTTATATTGGGTCCTGAGCAGAGATGCTCACTCCAAATCCATAATCTCCCACACATTTTAACAGTATTTAGCATTACATTTAAGCTCAGTGAATTCCCTTCAATAGGAAAAATCCTGAGGAAGGAAAAATACAGAAAATAAACAGCCAAGTCCCATACATTTTGACAAGCAGAAATACTGCTCATTAGAATTTGAATTGATTTTCAGACTTCTTTGAGATTGAAAAGGCACTGGTATGTTTGTCAGAGTGATTAGTTAGAAAAGTAAAGAGGGGGCCTGGTGATAGAGTGCTTGCCTAATATGCATAAAGCCCTGGGTTTGATTCTTCCTTACCACATAAACAGAAAAAGCCACTTGAGCCACTGTGGCTCAAGTGATAGAGTGCTAGCCTTGAGCAAAAGCATGTGAGGGACAGTGCCCAGTCCCTGAGTTCAAGCCTCAGGATTGGGGTGGAGGTAATAGAGAGAAGTAGTCACGGTGACTTATGAGAAAAGGAAAGAATGACTAATGTCTGAAAGGTCAGAACACTAAGATCCTGGTGACTTAGCCAGTTATGGCACATGAGTTTTCCCTTTAAAACAGAAAACATTCCCTACTGATTTCTCATTTGGATCTCAGGGCTGTAATTGTGCTGTCTCTTTCATTTCCTCTGTTAATGACAAAGGAAGCTGCAATTGGTTCTCATTTGAAGACCAACTGAGAGAACATGGACATGCACAGGCAGAACCCCTGGTCTTCCCCTGGGAGCAGCCAGGTCCTCTTGCTGCCCAAGCCCTCTCCCTTCTGTTATTGTCATCTTCACATTACTCATTTTCTTAACCTTTTCTCCTCCTGTCACATGGTTCCACTGAGTCCTTAAAGTCAAACACTTACTACCACTTTAGCTCAGCAATGTTAACTACAAAAGTCAACAACCAACTAGGGATACCAGTGGCTCATGCCTGTAATCCTAGCTGTGATCCTCCTGTAATCAAGAGGCTAAGATTAAGGTTCAGAGTCAGTCTGGTCAGGAAAGTCTCCAAGAAAAAGGGCCTGGTGGCTCATACCTGTAATCCTAGCTACTCAGGAGGCTGAGCTCTGAGATCACGGTTCAAAGCCAACCTAGGCACTAAAGTCTGTGAGACTCTTATCTGCAATTAACCACCAGAAAACTGAAAACAGTGCTGTGGCTCAAGGGGTAAGGGTGGTAGCCTTAAGCTGAAGAGCACAGGGGCAGTGTCCAGGTCCAGAGTCCAAGCCCCATGACCCACAAAACAAAAGCAATAACAACAAAAAAAACCCCAAAAGTCTCCAAGACTCTTATCTTCAATTAACCAGCAAAAAGCTAGAAATGGAAAATCTTTTTATAAGAATTTATTCTACGGAAGTAAAGAAATATTCAGGAGTTTTGAATAGAGAAGTGTAACAGCATTATTGGCAATAGCAAGCAAATTGGAAAGCACCAAAATGCCCAACAGGTCTTGGTCCCACAATCTATGGGGTTATCGGTATTCTGGAAAGACCTGGAAATTTCAACTTTTAAATCAGTATCTTAAATTTCAGCCTGATGAATAGAGTCCTGTGGAGGTCTACAAATGTCTTCAGTTAACAATTGCTAGCCTATCATTTCTGAGTAGAAATGGCTTGGTTTTCTTACCTTTTTGCACATGCAAAGGTTAGCTGGGCGTGGTGGCTCACACCTGTAATCCTAGCTACTCAGGAGGCTGAGTACTGAGGATAGGTTAAGTTGTTTAACCCACACAGAATATGAATTCTTAATTTTGGTGAATATACCTGAACTATTCATTTCTCCCCCTTCCTTTGTATCAAGGTACCTGTGAGACTGTTTAGATAAGCAGGAAGATCTTATTTTTGTATTATATATGGGAATTTGTATTTTATTACATATGCAATTGAACCTAAGGCCTCATACATGCTAGGTAAGTACTTTACTACTAAGAGATTTTATTTTTTTTGCTTTTTTCTTTTTTGTTTTTGTGGGTCATGGGGCTTGAACTAGGCTTGGGTGCTGTTACTGAGCTCTTCAGCTCAAGGCTACCACCCTACCCTTGAGCCAAGCCCCACTTCCCATTTTCTAGAGGTTAATTGGAGATGAGTCTCATAGCCTTTTGTATCAGGGCTGGCTTTGAACCTTGATCCTCAGATCTCAGCCTCCTGAGTAGCTAGGATTACAGGCATGAGCCACTTCATCCGGCTACTAAGTTTTTAAAAGAGTCAGGAAGTAGAATAAGGTAGGAAATGACAGAAAGGGGCTGGAAAGGTAGCTTTGTGGTAGAGTGCTTGCCTAGCATGCATGAAGCCCTGGGTTTGCTTCCTAAGTACCACATAAACAGAAAAAGCCAGGATAGACTAGCCTTGAGCAAAAGAAGTTAAAATTATTAGAAGGCCTGGAAATGTTTTTTGTGTTTCTTCATTGAATTTATTCCTATGTCCTACAATCATGATTAATGATTATAAAATAAAAATTCTAACAAAGCGACAGAAAGATGGGAAAAATAATAGTATAGGTTATTTATTAAAAAAATAAATGCGGGGCCAGGAGTTTGGCATAGTGGTAGAGTGCTTGCCTAGCATGCACGAAGACCCGGGTTCGATTCCTCGGTACCACACACGTAGCAAAAAGCCAGAAGTGGTGCTGTGGCTCAAGTGGTAGAGCCCTAGCCTTGAGAAAATCCAGGGACAGTGCTCAAGCCCTGAGCCCAAGCCCAGGACTGGAAAAAAAAAATGCAATAGGCTAATTGGTAATAGAAACTGAAGTCTACTAATTATCAAGATAAATTAATTGTAAAGGTGTTCTTGTTATTGTGCCAATAGTGAGGCTTAAACTCAGTGCCTGGGCACTGTCCCTTAGTTTTTTTTTTTTTCCCCTCAAAGCTGGTGCTCTATCCCTTGACCATTTCCAGCTTCTTAGTGGATAAGTGGAGATGAGTGTCTCACTGACTTTTCCTAGGCTGTCCTTGAATCTTGATCCTCAGATCTTAGCCTCCTGATTTGCTAGTTAGTATGACAAATGTGAGCTATCAACACCTGGTAACATTGGTGTAATTTTCAGCTAATATATTGCAAAAATTAAATACACTAATACTATATGATGATTTAGGTGTGAAAACAAGCTGCATACTGCTAGTGGAAGTATAAACTATCTGAAAGTATAAGTATCTGGAAGGGAAATGTGGCACTATAGACTACAACAAAATACATATAAGCCAGGTGTGGTGTGGTGACGCTACCTGTAATCCTACTGCTTAGGAGGCTGAGATCTGAGGATTGAGGTTCAAAGCCAGCCCAGCACTAAAGAATGTGAAAGAATGTGAGAGTTTAACACCCAGGCCCAGAGGTAGGAAGGTACCTTGAGCTCCCAGGCAGAGTTCAAGCCCCATGACTGACCAAAAAAAAAAACAAAAACAACTCACATATACTGTGACTCAGCAGTTACACATAGTGACCTTTACCTCTTAAAAGGGCTAACACATGCAAGAGAAAACATGTACAGACATGTCCCACTGCAACAGAAAACACAATTTGAAAGAGAGTGAAGAAAACAATTTGAGAGCAAGAAAGATATTTTCCAGTCCAGGTGCTAGTGGATCACTCCTATAATTCTACCTGTTCAGCAGACTGAGATCTGAGATCTACGATCATGATTCAAAGCCAGGCTGTAGGAAAAAGAGCATGAGACTCCAATTAACTGCCTAAAAGCCAGAAGTGGATCTGAGACTCAAGTGACAGAGTGCGGACCCTGAGTGAGAAAGCTAAGGGATGATACCCAGACCTGAGTTCAAGCCCCAGTATTAAAACAACAAATAAACCAGGTAACAGTGGCTTGTGCCTGTAATCCTAGCTACTCAGGAAGCTGAGGACTGAGGATCACAGTTCAAAGCCAGCTCAGGTAGAAAAGTCCCCATGAAACTCTTATCTCCAATTAACCATTGAAAAATCAGAATTGAAGCTGTGGCTCCAATCTTTTGAGCACGGAGACAGCACAAAGGCCCCGAGTTCAAGCTCCACAACTGACATAAAATCAACAACAAAAAACCAAAATATCTTGTTAGGTAGGCATACTGTCCAAGCTAGACCTTGAACTCCTGGGCTCAATCAGTCTTATACCTCAATCTGCACAACTGAGAATACAGGCATGTCACCCAGCCCCATGGGAAATTACTGTTTTTGTTTTTTAACTGTGTAACTCCACCATCTTTCCCTAGGGACAGTGTGGCTTGGAGAAAATTCCAGCAGTAAATATGATAATGCTGCTCATTCTGTGTCAGTCATGTTACTGTGAGTCAACGGTTGAGTGAGTAACCCAGCAACTTTCAGATTAAGATCTAATCAGAAATTCAGATTTTTGGGGGCATGATCAGGAGATTACAAACTATTTCTTCAAAAGGCCACTTTTGCTGTTCCCCCTCTTTCCTTAAATCTGACCTTATTAACACTGGTCGAGTGAGTTGTCTGTATTGCTTCAGTGAGAATCAGAGCTCAGGCAAAGAACTGGGCCTTGGGGCTAGAGATAGTGGCTTAGTGGCTAAGCACATGCTTAGCATGAACAAAGTCCTGGGTTAGATCCCCAGCATGTGATTTGGGTCTTGTTTGAACTTAACCTTACATAAGTAACTTCTCAATGACAGGGCAAAATTCCCACCAAAATCTCTGAAATGCTTGATATATTCTCAAGTCAGGATAAGAGCTCATTTATACTCAGATCATCCTGTTATATTATTCCTGTTACAGGTTCATCTGTGTCCTATGAAACAAAAACAAAACAAAGCTAATATAACTAATAAGGTTTAGGCACTGGTAGCTCAAGTCTATAATCCTAGCTATCAGAAGGCTGGGATCTGAGGATCAAGGTTCAAAGCCAGCCTGGGCAGGAAAGTCCATGACTCTCCTATCTCCAATTAAGCACCAAAAAGTGGCAAGTAGAGGTCAAGCTCTGGAACCCACACTTAAAACAACAAAAAGATATAATTGTACATCCTTGGATTACAGTAGGAAAGTTACATTGTTGTCTGTAGATGCAGATAAAAGCAATAGTTAAGAATAAACACTCATGGGGCCGGGAGTTTGGCCTAGTGGTTAAAGTGTTTGCCTATCATGCATGAAGACCCGGGTTCGATTCCTCGGTACCACATACATAGAAAAAAAAAAAAGCCAGAAGTGGTACTGAGGCTCAAGTGGTAGAGCTCTAGCCTTGAGAAAGTCCAAGGACAGTGCTCAGACCCTGAGCTCAAGCCCAGGACTGGCAAAAAAAAAAAAAAAAAAAAAGAATAAACACTCATTCCTTTTTTTAATATATTTTTTATTGTAATTAATAGAAGGGTTACATGGTATTTGCCAGATAAATGGTGCCTTAATTACCACACATTGATACCCTTTCACATTCATTCCTTTTTTTTTGTCAGTCGTGGGGCTTGAACTCAGGGCCTGGGTGCTGTTCCTGATCTTCCAGATTTCTTTTCTACCCAGGCTGGGTTTGAACCGAGATCCTCAGTCTCAGCCGGCTTAGTAGCTAGGATTACAGGAAAGAACCACCAGCATCTGGCTTCATTCATATTTTTTAAATCTTAGAAAATGGTATGGATGGTAATTTCTTTAATGCAATAAAGGAGCATATAACTAAAACTCACAGCAAACATCAAGCTTTAAAAGTATGTTTATTAAGGACAAGAATGTCTACAAGCTTTGCCATTATTCTATAAAGCAATATATATATATATATATATATATATGTATATTTTGTGGGTCACGGGGCTTGAACTAGACCTGGCGCTGTCCCTGAGCTCTTCAGCTCAAGGTTACCTCCCTACCTTGAGCCAAGCCCCACTTCCCATTTTCTAGAGGTTAACTGAGATAAGAGTCTCAGGTCCTTTTGTGCCTGGGCTGGCCTTGAACCTTGATCCTCAGATCTCAGCCTCCTGAGTAGCTAGGATTACAGGCATGAGCCACCATGTCCAACACAATAATTGTTTTGATGGCTATTTTAAAAAAGCCATTAAGGTATAAATTTATAATCACTGTATAAAAATAGGTTCTAGATACAATTACTCTGATTTATCATTATGATTACTTCAAAGGAAGATGGAATTTTGCAGTATTTCATTATAAAATATATTTAGCCAGGTGCCAGTGACTCATTCCTATAATCCTAGCTACTCAGGAGGCTGAGATCTAGAGGCTTGTGGTTCAGAGCCAGCCTGTACAGAAATGTCTGTGAGACTCAATCTTCAATTAACCAGCCAAATACCAGGTTATAGGTAAGGCTTAAGTGCTATAGCTTTAGTTATGAACAAGAAAGTAGAGTAAGTTTGAAAAGCCTGGTATTGACACAGACATATGTGCGCATGCATCTTTGCACACACATGTGAACAACACACACATACACATATAAATCAGAAGGAACATGAATTCTGGACAGTAGTTACAATGCATATTAGTTGCATTGTGAATATTACTGTGTATTTTAAACTTACTAGTATAAAATACTAGATGATTGATTATTTATTTATTTATTTTTTGCCAGTCCTGGGCTTGAGCTCAGGGTCTGAGCACTGTCCTTGGACTTTCTCAAGGCTAGAGCTCTACCACTTGAGCCTTAGCACCACTTCTGGCTTTTTTCTATGTATGTGGTACAGAGGAATCGAACCCGGGTCTTCGTGCATGCTAGGCAAGCACTTAACCTCTAGGCCAAACTCCCGGCCCCACTAGGTGATTATTATAGAAAAAATTTGTTAGGCTTTTATTTTAAGTTAACACTGTTCAGTTCTAGATTCCTGGCAAGACAGTATATTTGAATTAATTCTGTAATTTTAACTGGTCTCAAAAATAGTGTGAAGTTTTCAGAAAATTTTATGTTATTATCCTTTAAAGATTAATTAGCTATCATTAGTAAATGTAGGTAGACAGTACAAGGCAAATCTACTATGGGTAGATTTTTTTATTTGCCAGTCCTGGGGCCTGAACTCAGAACCTGGATACTATCCTTGAGCTTTCTCAAGGCTAGTGCTCTAGTATTGGAGCCATAGCATCACTTCTGGCTTTTTCTATGGAAAACCTGGAATAGAATCCAAGTTTTTGTGCATGCTAGGCAAATACTCTACTACTAGGCCATATTCCTGGCCTGTGGGTAAATTTTATTTTAATTTTTTTCTGTGGATATATTTTATTTTATTTTATTTTCTGCCAGTCCTGGGCTTGAGCTCAGGGCCTGAGCACTGTCCTTGGACTTTCTCAAGGCTAGCACTCTACCACTTGAGCCTCAGCACCACTTCTGGCTTTTTTCTATGTATGTGGTACCGAGGAATCGAACCCGGGTCTTCATGCATGCTAGGCAAGCACTTTAACCACTAGGCCAAACTCCCGGCCCCTCTGTGGATATAGTTTAATATATCAGTGAATACTCCAAACTAGTCAGGATACCTGTGGCTTACACCTGTGATCCTAGATTCTCAGAAGGCTGAGATACAAGGATTGCATTTTTTGTTGTATTTTTCTTTTTGCTTGAACTCAGGGCCTGGGCACTGTTGTTGGATATGTTTTTGCTGAAGGCTAGTGCTCTGCAACTTGAGCCACAGTGCCACTTCCGATTTTTCCTGTGTATATGGTACAGAGGAATCAAACCCAGGGCTTCATGCATGCTAAGCAAGCACTCTACCACTAAGCTACGCTTCCAGGCCAAGGATTGCAGGGTTTTTTTGGCCAGTCTTGGGATTGAACTCTGGGCCTGAGCACTGTCCTTGGATTTTCTCAAGGCTAGAGCTCTACCACTTGAGCTTCAGCTCCACTTCCCACTTTTTTCTATGTATGTGGTACCGAGGAATCCATGCATGCTAGGCAAGCACTCTACCAGTAAGTCAAACTCCCAGCCCCAGAAGGATTGCAGTTTTAAGCCAGCCTGGCAGAAAAGTATTTGAGACTCATATCTTCAATTAATCAACAAAAAAGCTGAAAAGTGGAGCTGTGGCTCAAGTGGTTGAGCACTAGTCTTGGAAACAAGCTCGGGAATAGCACCCAGGCTCTGAGTTCAAGCCCCCAGGATGGCACAAAACAAAAACAAAAAAAAATCCCACAAAACTATAAAGACACTTGGTGTATCTCATCTCTTGTCAGCAAAATGGCTAAGAACAACACCAAAAAAAAAAAAAAAGTGGCTAATTGTAAAAAAAAAAAAATGAAGGGTGAAGTGACAAATGATAAATGATAACTCAGGAATGTTGGCAAACATTAGCAAGTGGTCAGCATTGTTTGCTTTGATTTTATCTTGGTTCTGGGGCTTGAACTCAGGCTCAGATGATGTGCCTGAGCTTTGTGTATGTGTGTGTGTGTCTGTGTCAGCCGTGGGCCTTGAACTCAGGGCCTCAGCACTGTCCTTGGGCTTTCTCAAGGCTAGCATTCTACCACTGGAGCCACAGCACCATTCCCAGCCCTTTTTTATATATGTTACCAAGGAATGGAACCTGGGTCTTCACGCGTGCTAGGCAAGCACTCCAAACTCCAGGCCCTGCCTGAGCATTTTTTTTTGTCCTTCACTGGTACTTGAACCATAGCTCAACTTCCTACTTTTTGGTGGGAAGAGTATCAAGGACTTTTCTACCTGGATGGCTTTGAACCATGTTTCAGCTTCTTAGACAAGACTATCACTTGTGTCAAGCCTCCAGCCCTTTGTGCTCTAGCTGAAGTTGCTGTTATTACGATTATGGTACTGTAACTGGAACCCAAGTCCTTAAGCCGGCATTCTACCACTTGGGCCAGGCTCTCAGTCCTGCTTTTTGCTGGTTGTTTTGGAGATGGAATCTATGGACCTTTTCTTGCCTTGCTGATTCGAACAGCCATCCTCCAGAGTTCAGCTTCCTGAGTAGCTAGGGTTTACAGGCATGAGCCATTAGCATGGAGCTGTTTATTGTCAGTACTGGGCTTGAACTCAATGTCTTACCTTCTAGGCAATTACTTTATTGCTGAGGTACACTTCCAGCCCTTTTGAAGGTCCTGGGTCTGGAACTCTGGGTCTAGGCTCTGTCCTTAGCTTTTTTTATTCAAGTCTCTACCACTTGAGCTACCATACTTCTTTTTTTTTTTTTTAACCGAGTAGCTTATTGGAGATGAGTCTCTCCCGGACTTTCCTGCTCAGGCTAGCTTTGAACCACAATTCTCAATATGAGCAAATATGAACTGCTTTTTTTTTTTTTTCTTCTAAACTGGTTACTTTGCTTTTCTAGGCTTCTGAGTTGTGGCTGGAATGACAGCTGTGCACCACCACACCCAGCTCTGGGTTGAGGTCTTGTGTGCATGCCTGGACTGGCTTCTTAAACTGTCACCCTCCCGAACTCAGCCAGCGTCGTGGCTAGGACTGCAGACACAAGACACTGGCGAACAGGCTATTTTTAATCTAAGTTTCGAAATAACTCATTTGTGCACAAGAGAGGCAGCTGGCGTCCTGTCTTTAAAAATAACAGCTATTCGTTTTAGTTTCCTTTTGGTGGCAGGAACACCGGGTCACCAACTTACCCACAGCTTCTCTGCCTCAGAGGTGTAAACACACAAAATACCAAAAAAAAAAACAACCCCGCTGAACTGCGGTCCCAAGCGGAACAAGCGTGGCGCGCTAGGCCCCGCGGGCACCGCTCCAGACCCACGTCTCAGCGCAGAAGAGCAGCTCGTCGGCCGCGCGCGTGCGCGCCCCCGATCCGGAGCGAGCCCCGGCCCCTCATTGGCGGAGCTGCTGGCGCAGGGCGCGCGTGCGCAAAAGAGCGGACGGGCCGCGGCTTCCGGCGCGCTCCCCGGGGGCGGTAGGAGGAGGCGCCCGCCCCGAACTTCGGATCCGTTGGAGGGGTCTGGACGGTCCAGCGTGCGTTCCCTTCAAGATGGAGCCGTGAACTGAGCCTGAGGGGTAAACCCTGACCCCTCTGGCCGCCGCCCTGTCGCTTTCGCCGTCAGGAGCCACCTTTCTCGTCAGACTTAGTGCGTTCGAGCGCCCCAGTGGCCTGACTCTCCGAGCGGAATGGTCGCCGAGCCCCAGGACGTCGGGCTTCCGCGCGCCCCGTGAAGGGAACCCAAGGCACCTTGAAGGACTTCCCCCCCCACTCCCTGCATTCGAAGCCGAGACGCCCGCCACGGGAGGAGCAGGTACGTGTCCGGAAGCGAGGGGCCAGCACGAGGTCCGGCGGTGCCCACCCGTGCGCCCGGGGCGGCTTTTGTGCTGCTCGAGGTGGGGGGGAGGCTGCGGCGCGGAGGGTTTGCCGGTGGGTGGTCCGGGCGCCTGGGCCGGGAGGGGGCGGGGCTTCCTCTGGGTGGGCGGGGCTTCGGGCCCGCGCTCTGGCGGGGTGGGGGCGAAGGGTCCGCTGGGAAGCCCAGCTCGAGGGCCACGTGGGCGGGGGCTGCGGCCCGGGGCTCCGCTGGCCCGCCCACGGACGCGACGCTTTGACAGGTGTCTTGTCTGGGCGAGATCGAGCTGGGTTGACTCAGCTTTTCCTGCTGGGCTGGTCAAGTTCGGACACGTCCCGAGAGTGCCGTCGCTGGAGCTAAGTCCTGACTTGTCTCCATCTGGGGATATTTAAAAACCTTGCCTTTTCCTCCGCGGCTGTCCACTGGCGGACCCGACTCGAGGCATCCGTGTGGCCGAGAGCTCTGCTTCGTCATCTACTACTTTTCTTTGGGGGTTTTTGTCTTCTTTTTTTTCTTCTTTTCCCCCCTTTTTTCTTCGCAGAGGTTTTCATTCAAGGTTTTAGCGTGCGTGTATAAATTTTTCTAATTTCAGGCCAATGTGTAATACCAACATGTCTGTGTCCACTGATGGTGGTGTAAGCACCTCGCAGATTCCAGCTTCGGAACAAGAGACCCAGGTAGGCGTTCTTTTGTTACAAGTATGACTTAAAAATAACTTCGTGGGGGGGGTGATCAAGTAAATTTTATAAACCTGAATTGTGGCAACGCTGTTTACATGTACTGTGTATTTAATTAAGTGTATGTCTAATTATCTTCTGTTTTCACAGGTATAATTGCATCGGGAAAGGGTTAAATGTAAGACTATGCAAATACCATTTTCTTCACCTGTTACAAGGTTTTTATGGGGTTTTTTTTGGCCAGTCCTGGGCTTGAGCTCAGGGCCTGAGCACTGTCCTTGGACTTTCTCAAGGCTAGAGCTCTTACCACTAAAGCCTCAGCACCACTTCTGGCTTTTTTTCTATGTATGTGGTACTGAGGAGTCGAACCAGGGTCTTCATGCATGCTAGGCAAGCACTCTACCACTAGGCCAAACTCCTAGCCCCGGTTTTTTGTTTTTGTTTTTTTGTTTTGTTTTTTAGTGAATACCATTATATTTTTTAACATAAATACTTATTATGTAATTTATGTAATCTAGTTTGGCTTGTCACTTCAAGTGGTTTCTAAGTCACAAAAATAGTTCATACTTACAAAGCTATTCATTAAATAAGTAAAAAGGGAAAATGCCAGTGTTTTATCCCATGCCTCTTATTTTCTCTGTTATATTAACATTTTAAGTCTGTTTGTGTTTGTACTACTAACATATTCATAAGTTATAGTTGGGTAATTAGGTACATGTGATGTGTAATGCCTAAATTAAGGCTATTAACATTTCCATTTAATTAAAGAACATCATTTCTTTGATGAGGATAAGCATAGGTCAGGATGAGATTAGAGGTATTCTGCAACTCATCAGGGTTTGGAGTTTTTTGTGCTATATAGTATTTGATAATATGAATATTATTCTTTTCTAGTTATGTCCTGACAGTTTTAAAAATTGAAAGAGGAAGGGTAGTTTAGCCTAGTGGTAGAGTGCTTGCCTCGCATGCACAAAGACCCAGGTTCCATTCCTCCGTGCCACATACATAGAAAAAAGCCAGAAGTGGTACTGTAGCTCAAGTGGTAGAGCTCTAGCCTTGAGAAAGCTCAAGGACACTGCTCAGGCCCTGAGTTCAAGCCCCAGGACTGGCAAAAAAAAAAAAAAATTTGAAAGAAAAATTTTTCAGTGTTAGGAATTGAACCCAAGGACTACACCATGAAGCTAGTCTATTATTGAACTACTACATCTTTAGCTTTAGATTGACACTTTTTTTTTTTGCTGGTCCTGGTAAATTCAGGACCTGGGTGCTATCTCTGAACTTTTTCAGCTGAAGGCCACTGCTCTGCACTTAAACCACAGCTCAAGTGATTAATTGGAGATAAAATCTAATGTATTTGGGCTAGCTTTAAACTGTGAGCCTGAGAACTCAGCCTCCTGAGTGGCTAGAATTATGAGCATGAGGCATGGGCTCCTGGCTTATGCTGATAGACTAAACTTCTGATTTTGTACAGTACTTTTTTTTTTTTTTTTTTTTTTTTTTTTGCCAGTCCTGGGCTTGAGCTCAGGGCCTGAGCACTGTCCTTAGACTTTGTCAAGGCTAGAGCTCTACCGCTTGAGCCTCAGCACCACTTCCGGCTTTTTTCTATATGTGGTACCGAGGAATTGAACCCAGGTCTTCATGCATGCTAGGCAAGCACTTTAACCACTAGGACTATTTACAGGACTCTTGGTCCTGTAAATAGTACTTTTTTGGGCATACATTTTAAGGCAAGTAAATGTGGTTATTTCTTTAAAAAGGTATAGAACTAAATCTTGAATTATATACATATTTGATTGCTAACTATATAATGTGCTCACCTAAAGGTTGTGAATTGTCACTCCTAATGACACTAAAGCATTGTGTATATGTGTTTGTGCATGCTCTAGTCCTGGGGCTTGAACTCAAGACCTCTGCACTGTTCTTAAACTACATGCTCAAAGAAAGCTAGTGCTCAGCTACTTGAGCCACAGTTTTACTCCAGTTTTTTTCTAGTTAACTGAAGATGAAAGTTGGATGGATTTTCCTGCATATCTTTCAAACCGTAGTTCTCAGATCTCAAGCCTCCTGAGTAGCTAGGAATTATAGGCATTAAAACAGAAGCTTTTTAAAGTCATATAATTGTACATATTTGTAAGCTATAATCTGATAAGATACCTGTATTTGATGTGTAATGACCAAATTGAGGTTACATTTTTATTTCCTTAAAAAACTATCATTTCTGGCCGGGAGTTTGGCCTAGTGGTTAAAGTGCTTGCCTAGCATGCATGAAGACCTGGGTTCAATTCCTTGGTACCACATACATAGAAAAAAAGCTGGAAGTTGTGCTGAGGCTCAAGTGGTAGAGCTCTAGCCTTGAGAAAGTCCAAGGACAGTGCTCAGGCCCTGAGCTCAGGCCCAGGACTGGCAAAAAAAAACAAAACAAAACAAAAAAAAACCTATCATTTCTGCTGGGCACTGGTGGCTCGTGTCTGTAATCCTAGCTACTCAGGAGGCTGAGATTTTAGGATTAGGGTTCAAAGCCAGCCCAGGCACTAAAGACTTTAAGACTTTTATCTCCAATTAATCACTAAAAAAGGGGAAGTAGGGCTGTGACTCAACAGGTAGGGCAGGGCAGGCGGTAGCCTTGAGCTGAAGAGCTCAGGGACAGCCCCCAGGCTCAGAGTTCAAGCCTCACTACCGAAAGGGGGAAAAAAGGTATAATTGTTGTGAATTAGTCTTTATTATTAATGCCTTTTTTTGGTCTTTTTTTGGAGTTAAAAGATACTGTGCTATTTAAATTTGAATATCTGAAGTCTGATGAGGTTGGGTATCTTTTCTTTTGCTAAACTTGTTTATTCTGGAATTTGCCTGGTCTTAAATGTTCATTTTTCTTTGATAAAAAAAAAACAAATATTAATAGCTTGAGTAGTTCTCTGTATTCCAAGCATTTAACTTTTGTTTACAAATTCTACATTTACCTTGTTATGTATTTTCTGTATAATCTGTATTTTCTTTTTTCTTTTTTTTTGTGAATCATGGGGCTTTATCTGGACCTGGGTGCTATCCCTGAGCTCTTCAGCTCAAGGCTACTGCCCTTCCCTGAGCCAAGCCCCACTAAAGGTTAGTTTGAGATGAGAGACGCAAGTCCTTTTGTGCCTGGACTGGCTTTGAACCTTGATCTTCAGCTCTCAGCCTCCTGAGTAGCTAGGATTACAGACATGAGCCACTGCACCCAGCTATAATCTGTATTTTCTTCTAGTATTTTTTAACATTCATACTTGTATCATCATCTGGAATTTGTGTTTTTAAGTATAATATTACAAATTATATATTCTATAGTTTTTCTTATTCATCTATGCTATGTAAACCTTAAGGATTGCCTATCTGGGCAGAAAAGTCCCTGGGAGACTTATCTCTAATAAGGCACTTGAAGTTCAGAAGTGGCGCTGTGGCTCAAGTGCTAGAGCACTAGCCTTTAACACAAAGAGATTCAGGGACAGTGCCCAGGCCCAGAGTTCAGGCCCCCACAACCAACCAAAAAAAAGGAAGGAAAGCAAAAGAGAAAAGAAATTCGTTTTCCATTGCTCATTTTTTACTTTAAGTGCACATTTTTTACTTTGAGTTATTTTATGAAATTTGAAATTAGCATATAGAAAGACTCTGGGAGTGTTTGCTTTGGAAACACATATACTAAAATTGAAACAATATAGAGAAGAGTAGCATGGCTGCTGCATAAGAGCAACATGCAAATCATGAAGAGAAAAACTTCAGGAGAAAACAAGCCATTTTCAAATCCTTTTTGAGAGTTCTTTAATCTGAAAATCAGCTTCTACTATATGCACTTTTTTAAAAGCGTGTGAACAGTGAACAAAGTAACAGTTTAATTCTAATTCCTATTTTAGATTTTCAGTTAAGTGATTAGTTTGTTCATGAGTTAGAAATAGGCGTAGTTTTTAAATTTGGTTTTGAGCATTAAGTCTGAAATGGAGGTGCTTTTAGATTTCATAGTTAAACACAGGATGGGTGATGCTGAAGAAAGGTAAAGGAACAGATTTGTGTGACTGTGGCAAACTAAAATTGAGTGTTGCAAATGTTAGTACAGAAGGTATGAGTATTTTAAGCTCCTATCACATATGCTGTGTATTTTCTTAATGTCACAAGTCAGGCAAACAGTTTGGCTTTGGGATAAATATAGCCTGCTGCCTATTGTTTTTACCATCATTATTATTGTTCATCATTATTGTTGCTCATTATCACTTCCAGTTTTCTAGTAGTTAATTGGAGATAAGTCTCTCAGACTTCAGTGCCTGGGTTGCCTTTGAACCATGATCCTCAGATTTCAACCTCATTAGTAGCTAGATTTAAAGGTGTGAGCCGTTGCACCTGGCCATTATTGTTGTTGTATTATCATCATAGTTGGCTTAAACTTGGGGCCTGGGTGCTGTTCCTGAGCTCTTTGCTCAAGGCTAGTGCTTTAACACTTTGAGCCACAGTGCCACTTACGGTTTTCTGGTGGTTAATTGGAAATACTCACAGACTTTCCTGCCAGGGCTGGCTTTGAATTGTGATCCTCAGAGTTCAGTTTCCTGTGTAGTCAGGATTCCAGGCATGAGCCACCAGTGCCTTGCTTGCCACCTGTGTTTTTTGTTTTTTATTTTATGCTTTTTTTTTTTTGCCATTCCTGGGGCTAGAGCTCAGGGCCTGAGCACTGTCCTTGGGCTTTTTCTCAAGGCTAGAACTCTACCACTTTAGCCACAGCACCACTTCCAGCTTTTTTTCCCCTCTATGTGTGCACTACCACTAGGCCAAATTCCTGTTCTATTGGAATGCAGTCATCCCTATTGAGTGTATAGAATACCTATCATTGAAATCAGATAGTCCATCTGATGTGAAAATACTCAAATATTTGATGTCAGACTCTTCAGAGAAAAAAGTCATTATCAAGTGTTTAAATGTTATGTCTTATTTGTAAATTACTAATATCACTATTCTTTGCCATCTCTAGTACTACTGTTGGGTGTATGGTAGAAGCCTAGTAAGTGTGTAATAAGAGTTTTTTTGTTTTTCTGGTCCTGGGGCTTGAACTCAGGGCCTGAGCACTGTCCTTGGGCTTTCCTCAAGGCTAGTGCTGTACCACTTGAGCCATAGGACCACTTCCAGTTTTTCTGTGTACATGGTACCAAGGAATTGAACCCTGGTCTTCATACATGCTAGGCAAGCATGTATTAAGATTTTTGAGTTAGAGACCACCTAGAAAGAAATGCAAATTGTAGTTGAGGGAAATGAATACTCTGATTGGTTCTTAATTACTCTTGCATGCTTGGGTTATTTAAGTTCTCTAGCAGGAACCTAGTTAATAAAACATTGGTAACAGGAATCACCCTAACACTTTGTTCTTTTCTCTTAAATTCTGTAAATTTTCTTATAATGGGTTGATTGAATCTGTGTAGAGTAGTTGTTTCATTGGGTTTTAACCATTTATGAGTATTAATGTGGCAGTGAGATGATGACAAACATCTGGAGGAGAAAAAAAAATCGTGTCTACAGTCATGAAATTTGTGCTGTTTTTGGACACAACTAATTCTTGATGAATTCACGATATTTGATCTTTCCCAATATTTTTCTTTTTCTTTTTTTTTTTTTTTGCCAGTCCTGGGCCTTGAACTCAGGGCCTGGGCACTGTCCTTGGGCTTTCTCAAGGCTAGAGCAATACCACTTGCTTAAGCCACAGCACCATTTCTGGCTTTTTTCTATGTGTGTGCTACTGAGGAATCGAACCTCCATCTTTGTGCATGCTAGAAACACTCTACCACTAGGTTAAACTCCTGGCCCTTCCCCAGTATTTTTTCAAGCCTCATAATTATTGGTGGTATTTAGTTTACCTAATGTGTTGTACTTAGTGTAAAATGTCAAATTGTTGAAAGTAAAGTTTGCTACTTTTATTGGACTTCTTTCAGGACATTTATAGTTTCAGAACAATTTTGCAATTACCTGATAGCAAATTTTTTATCTTTGTAGGTTAGACCAAAGCCATTGCTTTTGAAGTTGTTAAAGTCTGTTGGTGCTCAAAAAGACACCTACACTATGAAAGAGGTAAGCTGAGTTTAAGATAACAAATACGTCCTATTAAATACACACACACACACACATGCACACACACGCACACACACGCACACGCACGCACAGAGCCATACTTAAGTTTTCAAGAGCATGGTAGAAATTGTCTAAATAGAGATTTCAGTAAGTACCAACATTAAGTTTTTGGTCATCTGGTGTGTGTGTGTGTGTGTAGTTTTTGGCCTGGTAGAAGCCTAGTAAGTGTGTAATAAGAGTTTTTTTGTTATTCTGGTCCTGGGGCTTGAGCTCAGGGCCTGGGCACTGTCTTTGGACTTTCGCAAGGCTAGTACTCTACTACTTGAGCCACAGCACCACTTCCAGCCTTTTCTGTGTATGTGGGACCCAGGAATCTCTATAGCTTCGTGCATGCTAGGCAAGTATTCTACCACTAGGGCATGCTCCCGACCCCATGAAAACATTTTGATTTATAGTGGTAATAATCACAGGTACTAATAATAGTGTTATGATTTGTTACTTATATCTATAATTAAAGGAAAAGCTAAATTTTAATTCTAATACAGTGAAAATAACAAGTTTTTTTCTCTACCCAAATTAATGGACCCCTGAATATTATCTAAAGACTGACTTTCCTGTATCCCAAATTAAGAACTTGTGCACTAGAAATACATGAGTACAGTATTACTGTACTGCAATTTTGGGATGGAGGTGACCTGATTCATGAACATATCTTCTGTTTAATGGATACAGTGTATCAATCTACAGATTGAAATTTTGTTCATTTGAAAAGCATGTTTTCAGTGAGCAATTAGGCATTTTAGCCTAATTTCAATGTGAAATATGCTTGTTCCTCATCTCTCCCATTTTAGGTTGAGGGGCTCATTTTCTGAATACACTAAAGGTTCTTTATCATGACAAAATAGTGGGGAAGGAAGAGATTTCAGAACATTTTCTGTGTTTAGTTACTCTTTTGTAACCTTTCTCAAGGAATATTTGGTAGGAAGAAAAGGTAAATTCTCTTCCTTCTTTTTCCTATTAACTGTCAACAATCTCTCCAACCCATAGTTTTGTAGGAATATTCCTTCAATCTGGAACCATGCCTCCAGTCATGGTTGGATGGCAGAGCACTTGCCTATAGGCCCTGAGTTTAAATCCCATACCATACACGCACACGCACACATACACGCACAAAAATTTATTTCTGCTGGGCCGGGAGCTTGGCCTAGTGGTTAAAGTGTTTGCCTAGCATGCACGAAGACCCGGGTTCGATTCCTTGGTACCACATACATAGAAAAAATCTGGAAGTGGTGCTGAGGCTCAAGTGGTAGAGCTCCAGCCTTGAGAAAGCCCAAGGACAGTGCTCAGGCCCTGAGCCAAGCCCAGGACTGGCATAAAAATAAAAATATAAAAAAAAAATTATTTCTGCTTTCTGGGAAGTAGTAAATTATTAAATTATGTTTTTAGTGCTTAAAATTGATTATATAATTTAAGGAAACAGATATGATTCAAACAGTAGACAGAAGCAAGAAAATAGAATGCTTATGCTAACTCTGTAGCAGAAACAAATTATAGCCCTCTTATGCTAAGGTATTGGTTGGTTCTAGGACCCTTGTTTCCAAAGTTCAAATCTCTTATGTAATCAAATATTTTAAGCTGTGCACCATTGAATTATTACACTAGTAATCCTAAATACACAGGAAACTGAGATCTGAGGATTGCGGTTAGAAGCCAGTATATGCTGAAAAGTATCAGACCAGCAGATGGAAAAAAACGGAATTGACTGGAGGCTGTTAGTACACCCATCTCAGTGAGGCCATAAAATCAGCCCCCATTACTGGCACGCCCCTCAAAAAAATGTTTTAGGTTTAGTTTTTCCATATAACCTTTGTTCCCATATATCTAAATTATCTTCGGGCTACCTAAATTATCTTCGGGTTACTTGGTTACTTGTAATGCCTAATATTTCTACTTTTATCAGTTAAAAAAAAAAGTTGCTGTGTGACATGATCATGGCTGTGATTGCTGTTTGTTTAATGTTTTTTCATATAAATAGGGTACTGGGTATTTGTAAACAACATTTGGCTCATTTAATGTTGAAATCTTTTTTATTTCAGGTCATTTTTTATCTTGGCCAATATATAATGACTAAAAGATTATATGATGAGAAACAACAACACATTGTATATTGCTCAAATGATCTTCTAGGAGATTTGTTTGGAGTGCCAAGCTTCTCTGTGAAAGAGCACAGGTAAATTCTTCTGCTTAGTGTACTGTAAAAAGCCAGGTGGACAAGTATTACTGCTCATCTCTGCCGTCTTTTTTTAATCAGATATATATTGTTTCACTATATCTACACAAAAATGCTAAAGTTCGGTATCTTTTTTGGTAGCCCTGGGTATCTAACTAGGACCTACTGCATGCTAGGCAGTCATTCTACTATGCTATACCCCCGCTTCTGAAATTGAGTTTCTTAGCTTTATACTAAGTATTTGAGAACCTGATCTCTGAATGTTTTTTTTTTTCTTTTGAAGACACTGTGTAGCCCATGCTGCCCTTGAGCTCTTAATTATCTTGCCTCCCAAGTGCTAGGAAAACAGGCATGTACCACTACAACTGGCCTTGATCCTTTGTTTTTGTTTTCTTTCATTTTTGTGATGTAGGTCAAATCCAGGGCCTTGCATATACTCAGAAAGCACTAAATTACTGAGCTACATTTCTTTAGGATATTTATAAGCTTTTTTTTTAACATCTAGCCCAGATATTTACTAGTTCTGTGTATAGGTACATTGACCTACCCTCTTCATAAAATAGCATACTATAAATACCTTGTACTAAGTGTCAAGTATCTTTTTGGGGGGAGAGGGGTCATGGGGCTTGAACTCTGGATTTACGCGATGTCCCTGAGCTCTTCATCCCCACTTTCCATTTTCTAGAGGTTAATTGGAAATAGAATCTCAGGTTATTTTGTGCCTGGGCTGGCTTTGAACCTCGATCCTCAGATCTCAGCCTCCTAAGTAGCTAGGATTACAGGTGAGAGCCACTGTGCCCGGCCTGTGAGTATCTTTTAAAGAGACATTGTGTAAAAACCATGTTTGGCACATGGAATACTTACACATATTAGTACTAGTCATTATAATGATAAATTGTTGACTTCCAAAGTTTACTAGCATGTAGTAAAGGAAATCATTTTCCTCCTACTATGCCAGTTAATTAGTTGAATTTAAACCAGAAATAGTTTAAATTTTAGGATAATTGTATTGATAACTGAAGTCTTTAGTCATCATTAACCTTATATTTGCAATTCCTCATTCTAGTCAGTTTAGTACACTCAAGTTTGTGTTGAGCCTTAGTATTTATATCTTAAATTATGAATACTTTCTACTTAACAGATTGCACTGATATTTCATGCATAATAATAGTAGGATTGGAGGCATAGCTCAGTTGTAGAGCACTAGCCTAGCATACACAGGTTCTGGGTTTTGTCTCTAGCATCACACAGGAAAAAAGTATGTACCTACATACACTATATGGTAAATGGGATGTTTACAACTTCAACTTATAAGCAGTATTTGAGCACTACTAGGAAAAGACAAAGCTCAACACAAGCAGAAAAAAATTTACTGTAGCTTATAACCAAAAGGTATTTTAATTTTAATTTATTTTTTATTTTATTGATTTATTTTTGCCAGTCCTGGGCTTGAGGTCAGGGCCTGAGCACTTTCCTTGGACTTCTCAAGGCTGGAGCTCTACCACTTGAGCCTCAGTACCACTTCCTACTTTTTTTCTATGCATGTGATACTGAGGAAGCAAACCCGGGTCTTTGTGCATGCTAGGCAAGCACTCTACCACTAGGCCAAACTCCCAGCCAATATTCCTTCCTTCCTTCCTTCCTTCCTTCCTTCCTTCCTTCCTTCCTTCCTTCCTTCCTCCCTCCCTCCCTCCCTCCATCCCTCCCTCCCTCCCATTCATCCATCCATCCTTCCATCCATCCTTCCTGGGCTTGGATTCAGGGCCTGAGAACTGTCCCTGGGCTCTTTTTCTCGAGGCTAGAGCTCTAGCTCTTGAGTCTTAGCACCATTTTTGGCTTTTTTCTATGTATGTGGTACCGAGGAATCAAACCCTGGTCTTCGTGCATGCTAGGCAAGCAGTCTACTACTAGGCCAAACTCCTGGCCTGGTATCTTTATTAAAGTTTTACTTCCACTTTGGTGCTAGGGATTGCGTTCAAGGCTTCGTCGATGCTAAATGTATATTCTACCACTGATCTACATCCCAGCCTTCATACTGTTTTGTAATATAACATGGAAGTATCACTCTATTACTAAGTTCTGTGTTTAATATTCATTCATGTTATTTTGTACTTAGCTTTGGTATATAAAATTTCACTTTATTAAGAAATACTTGGAGGTGATGCCGTGGATCAAGTGGTAAAGGACTATCCTTGAGCTGAAGAGCTCAGGGATAGCACCCAGGCCCAGAGTTCAGGGCCTATGACCAATCAAAAAACAAACAAAAGAAATACCTATTGATTATTGGTTGAGTATTAGGCTTTTAAAATAATTTTTGGAGATATAGTTTCTAATAGGAAAAGCATAATCTTAAGGTTATCCTAGATTCGAGACTCTTTTAACTCCCATTTCCTGCATGGGATGTAAAAATATTTCTTCCCATTTCTGTCTACTTTATCCAATTATATTCTATCTTTCTCAAATACTTACATAACAATTATCATTGATTTGAATCTTAAGTTTCAAGCTTAGAGATTGGGAAAATTACTAACTTGAAAAAGAATATGAATAGGAATATGATTTGTGAGTTTAAATTGCAGTATTGGAGGCAAGTGTGGCTTAGCAGTATATACACGTGTATCTAACATATGTGAGGTCCTGGATTCCATCTCTAGCATTGTTAAAAGTATTAATCCTCAGGTAGAAATAGATGGAGTGATACTTTTACTTTACTCTTGAGAATTTAGAGTATTTTTGTTGTTGTTTTTTTTGCCAGTGTGGGGGCTTGAACTCAGGACCTGAGTGCTGTCCTTAAAATTCTTTTGTTCAAGGCTAAAATTCTATCACTTGAGGCATAGCACCACTTCTGTCTTTTCTGTTGATGTGGTACTGAGGAATCAAACCCAGGGCTTCATTCATGCTAGGCAAGCACTCTACCACTATACCACATTCCCAGTCCAGAAATGTTATGTTTTGACAGGTAAACATTGAATGTTAGTTGAAAACAAAAGCAAAAAGTCCTGTATGGAATAGATGATTGTCTTCTTATTGGGATATACACTTCAGGAAGGCACAGATTTCTCAATCTTGGTTTCCCTAGTATCTAGAACGTGATTAATATACAGTTACTTCTCAATCTGCATTTATTAAATGAATGCATACCATTTTGCTTTTCAAAATTATAAGATTAAGAAATTAAGTCTGTCAAATGTCTTTGTATAGTGTGTGTGTGCATGTGTGTGTGTTTGTGTACACACACGTGCATACGAGTGCTTGTATACATGTGTGAGGGTCCTGGGATAACTTTTTTTTTTTTTGCCAGTCCTGGGGCACGAACTCAGGGCCTGGGGCACTGTCCTTTGGCTTTCCTTAAGGCTAGTGCTCTACTACTTGAGCCACGAACCACTTGTGGCTTTTTCTGGGTATGTAGTACTGAGGAATCAAACCCTGGTCTTTGGGGATGCTAGGCAAGCACTCTACCACTAGGCCAAACTCCCAGACCCTAATTTATGTTTAAAAGCAGTTTGCTTCTAAAAAAGCACATTGCTGAGAAATTGTTAATTGCTAATCTGTCCTGTTTGTGCACTCTTATTCTTTAGAGGTCCTTTGATAAAGTTCAAGTGAAGGACAAGTCACAAAATGGAGGTGTAAGTCATTGAGCTAGAGAAAGTAGTTTTTGAACTATAATTAAAGTAGGTGTATATGGGCATTATGTCTCTAATCATGGTGCTTTTCAGGACCTAGAAGTTTATTAGTGATAGAGTAATTGAAACCGTATGTGCAGTAATTCATACTAGATATACTTTGAAATCTTGTTGAATCAAATTTAATACATTTTTACTTAAAAATGTACATTTCTTGATTTTTTTTCTTTCTACAAGGAAAATATATACAATGATCTACAGAAACTTGATAGTAGTCAATCAGCAGGGTAAGTTAAATTTTGGACACTGTGTATATTGTTATGCTGATGAGTTAACTCAATTTCCTTGGTAAAAGTTCTGATTTGTAGAGGTATTGATTTCCAGGTATATTTTCATTTTTAGGTTACAAACATTGAGTTGGGAAGAGGTGTAATGTGAATATGAATATTTATGAGCTAGCCCAGACACATTATAGCTCTTTTAAAACCTGTTCTTCAATTATGATTAAGAATAGCTCTTGCTGAGTGGCTTATGCCTGTAATCCTAGCTACTCAGAATGCTGAGATCTGAGGACCTTGGTTTGCAGCCAGTTTGTGAGACTCTTTATCTCCAGTTAACCACCAAAAAAGCCAGAATGGAGTTATGCCTCAAGAGCACTCTCCATAAATAGAAAAGCCAGTTGAGAGTGTGAGGCCTTAGTTCAAGCCCTGCTCTTAGAAACTTGTTTAGTTTTCAGAGTGATTTGACTGCTTTTTTATGGCCAGTTATGGGACTTGAACTCTGGGCCTGGGCTGTGTCCTTGAGCTCTTCAGCTCAAGGACCCTACCCCTTGAGACAAAGCATTACTTCCTTGACTACTTTTTTTTTTTTTTGCAATCCTGGAGCTTGAGCTCAGGGCTTAAGCACTCTCCTTGGGCTTTCTCAAGGCTAGCGCTCTGTCACTTGAGCACAGAACCACTTTAAGTACTGAGGAATCAAACCCAGGTCTTTGTGCATGCTAGGCAAGCACTCTACCACTAGGCCAAACTCCTAATCCTTCCTTTACTTTTTGATCCCACTTCCATATTCAAGTTTTCTTTCTCTGTTCGTCTTCCAGCTCCCCTCTCAATTAATACGTCAAGGCAGAATTTTTGGATAATACAATCTGTGTGTTCAATTTAAGAAAAATCAGTATAATATTTTACTTTTAATGTAAGAAAAGGTCAACTGTGATAATTTATCATTCCAAAACGTTAGTGTTCAGGCATGACTTCATTAGTGTATGAAATCATGTTTCCAAGGTAGTAGTGAAGAGGATTTGACTGTGACTTTATATATATAGCACCTCAAATCTGGAATTTTGATGTTGAACATCTAATTGTGTACTACGCCTGTTGGCCTAAGTAATTATTTGCCCTCCTAAAGTTTGTTGGTAGTGAATGGGACCACGTACTTATTCACCCAGGTGGAATGTTGCGTATCAGACCCTAGATCTTGTTTTTCTTTTTCTTCTTCTTCTTTTTTTTTTTTTTTTGCCAGTCCTGGGCTTGAGCTCAGAGCCTTAGCACTGTCTTTGGACTTTCTCAAGGTTAGAGCTCTACCACTTGAGCCTCAGCATCATTTCTGGCTTTTTTCTAGGTATGTGGTACCAAGGAATCGAACCTGGGTCTCTCTGTGCATGCTAGGCAAGCACTCTACCACTAGGCCAAACTCCCAGCCCTAGATCTTGTTTTTCTTTTATAACGTTTATACTTATTGCAACATTTTGTTTTGAACATCAAACTGCACTAAAGTATGAGCCATTCATTTAAAGACTTTTTTTTTTTTTGCCAGTCCTGGGCTTGAGCTCAGGGCCTGAGCACTGTCCTTGGACTTTCTCAAGGCTAGAGCTCTACCACTTGAGCCTCAGCACCACTTCCGGCTTTTTTCTATGTATGTGGTACTGAGGAATTGAACCTGAGTCTTTGTGCATGCTAGGCAAGCACTTCATTTAAAGACATTTTAACTAGACATTTGGTTTTTATGTCTTTAATTTCTCTGGATGTGCATTACTGTCTCAGTGCTCCTTTTGAGTATTAGAATTAGTACTGATATTAGTATTCTTTTTAACACCTATTAATATTACTGAAGATTGAATTCAGGTCCCTATGGGTGCTCGGCAAGTGCTCTACTACTTTAGTTACACTACAGTCTGAGCTCCATTCATTGTATTTTAAGAACAGGTCTTGTGAAATTATCCAGATTGTCCTTGATTTGCAATCTTGCTTCAGCTTTCTAAGTAACTGGGATGGTAGACATGTGCCATCACATGTTATCTTCCTTCAATTTTGCCCGTGATTTACCACTCTTCTCAGAAAGGAGTTTAATGATTGCTCTTAAGATATAAGTGTTCTTCGAGCTAGGAATTAGTTTTATTTCTTGGACTAGAACCTTCTTAGTAATAAAAACTGCAAGACTGCCATAGGAAGGATTCTGAAGTAAATGAGAAGAATGCAGTGATGGCACTGCTTGTTGAAATCATGTTGTTTGGCTTGATGAACGGGGATGTGTAGACTCTGACCCTGCTTCTATTGCAGTCTAATAAACTGCAACTGAAGTTATGTATTGGCTTATTTCTGGAAGCATTTACATGTGGTGCATTTCCTTGGTCTAATCCTACATCCAAATACGCTATTTTTTTTTTTAACCTGGACATATCTTTTTTTATTTATTTTTTATTATTGTAATTAATAAAAGGGTTACATGATATTTGCCAGATAGAAGGTGCATTAATTCACATATATTGATACCCTTTCACATGTCTTGGTCCCCATTACCCTCCCCTCCACCCCCCCAATACGCTATTATGAAATCTTTCCTGAGTCTTTGATCCTCAAATCTTCCTTTTATCACTATCAAGTAATTATTGCTCTATTTTCTTTGGTAATATATCCTATAATAAGGGTTTATTTACTTCTTGTTTTCTTTTAAAAACTGAATTTTTTTTTTTTTTTTTTGGCCAGTCCTGGGCTTGAGCTCAGGGCCTGAGCACTGTCCTTGGACTTTCTCAAGGCTAGAGCTCTACCACTTGAGCCTCAGCACCACTTCCAGCTTTTTTTTTTCTATGTATGTGGTACTGAGGAATTGAACCCGGGTCTTCATGCATGCTAGGCAAGCACTTTAACCACTAGGCCAAACTCCCGGCCCAAAAACTGAATTATTTTTGTCTCCAAATTGAACATGTGAGTAGCTTTTGGGAAATGTTTAATAATGTTTGTTGAAAAGTTAATTTGTATGTGGGGTATGTGTTATAATAGTATCTGTTGAATTCCTCTGTTTATTATGTTTATTTTCTCTTAGGACCATCAGAATCTGGTACATCTATGAATGAGAACAGATGCCATCCAGAGAGTGGAAACGATCAGAAGGTATTCTGAATATTTTTCTAATGTTTCTTGAAAATTGAGAGAATTATATAAAGCAAACCTAGCTTCCTGGTGTTAGAAGTTTTGTTGTATTTTATTTTGTTTTTTAATTTATTTTTGAATGCTTAGGGTTCTGGGCAAGAGCTGCAGGAAGAGAAGCCTTCATCTTCACATTTGGTTTCTAGACCATCTACCTCATCTAGAAGGAGAACAATTAGTGAGACAGGTAGATATGAGTATTTGATAAATTAAACAGCTGTTTGATATTCTTTCTCTAGTGAAATCAGTATGTTAAAGCATAATGAAATTGTTTATTTTGGTTTAGTCAGATGAATTCTGTATTTTTTCCTTCAGTGCTGCAGACCAAACCTAGGGTCTCATGCATACAAGGCAAATGTGTTGTCACTAAACTATATCCCAATACTGGGTTAAATAAGTTTCATGAATTTCTGATATTATAATTTGTAAGCCAAATAAAATAATATAAAATAACAGTTGGAGTTTATTTTGCTCAGCTGGAAGTAATAGTTAACCCAGGTGTTTATTACTGAGATAATAAGAACAAGGTTATAAACTCTTAGCTACATTATCTTAGTCATGATAGTGGTTTAACCTCCATCCCACAAGGCTAGCACTCTGCCACTTGAGTCACATCACTGTTGATGGCTTTTTAAGAATTGGAGTTAAGAGTCTCTTGGATTTGTCTGCCTGTGCTATTTTTGAATTGAAATCTGGTAATCAGCCTTCTGAGTAGCTGGAATTGCAGGTGTAAACCACTGGTACCTAGCCTTAAACTTCTGTTTAGTTTTTCGGATGAGATCTTGCTGTTTAGTCCAGAATGATGTGGAACTCAGTTCTTCTGCCCTCAGTTACTGGGATTGTAAGTATGTGTCATTATTTTTTTAAGTCATAAAACATACTATTGAGTTTTAAACAGAAGATAAATGGCATCTTGGAAATTAAAAAGAGGTACTAGATGTAATTGGCTCATACCGCCTCACTGCTTAGGAGCCTGAAGCCTGGAAGATCAAAGTTCAAAGCCAGTCAGGCAGAAAAGTCTGTGAGATTATCTCCAGTTAACCAGCAAAATGCCGGAGACATGGTGCAAGTGATAGAACATCAGCCATAGGCAAGGAAGCCAAGCATATTCAAGGCTCTGAGTTCAAGCCTTGGTGCCATCCAGTACATACGAAAAAGAAAAAAACAGATGAAACTATTTTCTCAGAGAAGAGATAGTGAATGAGGTCAATCTTTTCTATTTAGTTATAATAAGTAAAATTAATCTGTGCAAAAAAAGGAAAAGGTAATTAAATAGAATATACAGACTAAAATTTTAAGTTTTATCATCCTTATTGCATTAGAATCACTCAGGGCAGAAAAGTAGCAACAAATTTTTTTCACAAGGATTATAAATGACAAATAGGTGGAGATAATTTTGGCAATTTTAGCTTTACTGATAAGAATCTGAAAGGATGGCTTAGTCTCTCAAATTAACAAAAACTTTATCCTTGCTCATTTGAGTATTGGTACTCCTATACTGTTGGTATATCCATTGATAGGAATTGGTTGTATCTTTAGAATTATGAAAAGACTTACATATCTTACCATAACCCTAGTGTTCTGTTTCATCTTAAGGATATAATCAAGATTTTATATATAGAACTATTAGTTGGGTACTAACGGCTTGTATTCCTGGCTACTCAGGAGGCTGAATGAAGAGAATCCTTGTTCAAAGCCAGCACAGAAGGAAAGTCCCTCAGACGCTTATCTCCAGTGAAACATCAAAAAGTCAGACACTGTGGCTCAGGTGGTAGAGTGCTAGTCTTGAGCATTCAGGCCTGAGTTCAAACCCCAGGACTGGAACCTAAAACAACATATAATATTTAAAAGAAAACATAGGATATGAGATGATTCAGTGTGTTTTGGGTTTGTTTGCTTGCTTGCTTTTTTTTTTAAATATATTTTTTATTGTAATTAATAGAAGGGTTACATGATATTTGCCAGATAAATGGTGCCTTAATTCTCACACATTGATACCCTTTTACATGTCATGGTCCCCATTTCCTTCCCCCTAGAGCTCTACTCTTGAGCTACAGCACCACTTCCAGCTTTTTATTCTATGTATGTGGTGCCGAGATATCGAACCCGGGTCTCTGTGCATACTGGGCAAGCACTCTACCACTAAGCTAAACTCCCAGCCCCTCTGCTATCACTCTTAATTGGACAAACATGATAAAAAAGTGTTGGCTTTTGAAACATGAATAGTAACTTACTACTTTTCTGTTTGTTTTCATTGAAATTCAGTTTTATTACAAACATGTACTCAAGACTACTCAAGTCTTTTTTTTTTTTTTGGTCAGCTGTAGGGCTTGAACTTTGGGCCTGGGTATTGTTCCTGAGCTCTTCAGCTCAAGGCTATTACCCTACACCTGGAGCCACAATGTCACTTCCAGTTTTCTAATGGTTAATTGGAGATAAGAGTCTCATGGACTTAGTGCCCAGGCTGGCTTTGAACCTTGATTCTCAGATCTTGGCCTCCTAAGTAGCTAGGATTACAAGCGTTAGTCACTGCCCCCGGCAAGACTTCTCAACTTCTAAATCACAGAGCACAATTTAATTATCCATTTTTCTCTTAAATGTCTAGAGGAAAATTCAGGTGAATTATCTACTGAACAGCAAAGAAAGCGCCACAAATCTGATAGTATTTCACTTTCCTTTGATGAAAGCCTGGCTATGTGTGCAATAAGGGAGATGTGTCGTGAAAGAAGCAGTAGCAGTGAATCGACAGAGACTCCCTCAAATCGGGTAAATTTTTCATTTTAAATAAACTAGGTTTTTTTTTTTTTTTTTAAATGTTCATCTGGCAATACTAGTAAGCTTGTAAATGGTATGAGTTCATGTGTATGATGTGACATTGCTCTTTACCACACTGATAAATTTTATTATGAAATAAAATCTTTCCATTTGCAACCCCAGGTTAATAATGTTACCTATATATCAATGAATCTTTGTAGATCATGTACCAGTGGTAAGTTTAGATACACTGGAATTTGGATGTCAGTTTTTTTGTTTTTGTTTTTTTAGTAACAGAATGAAATCGGAAATTTGGCTTCATTATGTATCCAGGGATTCTAAGGCACATTTCCCTTTAATTTTTAGATTAACAGTGTCTTAAGTGCCTGGAAACATAGCTTAGTAGTAGAGCACTTGCTTTCGCTTAACATGTGCATGGTCCCTAGCACCACCCAAAAAATCCATCGAAAACAGCAAAAGAACTTTTTTTTTTTTGCCAGTCCTGGGCTTGAGCTCAGGGCCTGAGTACTGTCCTTGGATTTTCTCAAGGCTAGAGCTCTACCGCTTGAGCCTCAGCACCACTGCTGGCTTTTTTCTATATATGTGGTACCAAGGAATCGAACCCGGGTCTTCATGCATGCTAGGCAAGCACTTTAACTCCTAGGCCAAACTCCTGGCCCAAGAACTTTTTTTTTTTTAACCCAGTTACCAAAACAGTGAAACAGTATGGTTTGAGCCTAACATCTGGAATACATAAGTCTAGATATGAAAAAAAGTGTACTTACTAACAGCTGTCTGAAATGTGGGTATAATTTTGCATGGATATGGAAGAATAATTATCTGCTGATAATTTATCTGCCAGTAAAGCTCCAAAATAGCCCATATGTCAATATTTATTTTTTTTTTTTTTGCCAGTCCTGGGCTTGAGCTCAGGGCCTGAGCACTGTCCTTGGACTTTCTCAAGGCTAGTGTTCTACCACCTGAGCCTCAGTACCACTTTTTTCTGTGTATGTGGTACCGAGGAATTGAACCCAGTCTTCGTGCATGCTAGGCAAGCACTCTGCCTGCCACTAGGCCAAACTCCTGGCCCCCATATGTCAGTATTTTTAATAAAATGCTTGACAGTGTGATATTTTCTCCATCATTAAGCATGTACCTTAATTTTTTTTTTTTCTGTCCAGTTTTAGGGACCAAAAGTCAGGGCCTTGTTCGTGCTTGGTCAGTCGACTACACCTGAACTCAATCCCTAGTCTTTTAAAATGTTTAAAAAATTGAAACTTTGATAATACCATGATGTTCATATTTGTTACTCTGAATATTAGTGAAGAATTTATATTTAGAACACAGAACCAATGTGATAGAAACCCATTCTTTTTACATATTCGGTTGTATACATCCTGTACAGTTTTCTTTCAAAGCAATGCTGGAGAGTACAGATATGTTCTCATATATGTTCTGCAGAGTGTATAGCAGAGCAGGTTATCCAGGTAAGCCATCAGGTCTGAGAACTAGTTCTGTTTTCAGTAGATATTCTGTTTTCAGTAGATGTCCCATATCTTTGCCAGATTTCATATTTGGCATTGCCTAATACAGTGGTAGGTAGATATGATTCCTGACTTCATGGGAGATGGTTATTAACAAATAAAATGCTGTTTCATGAAAAGCAATATAGGTTCTTTTTTTATGGGGCGGAGGTACTGGGGATCGAACCCAGGACATTGTACTTGCTAGGCAAGTGCGTTGCCACTGAGCTATATATCCCAGCCCCCCACAATATAGGTTCTTGAAAGTGATTATGTATGATCTGAAAATTGGATCTAGTTAAAACTTGAGTACACAAACTACAAAAATATTGTCATTATCAAATTTCATTTTAAAAACAACCAATTTTGTGTGTGTGTGTGTGTGTGTTTTAGTTGGTGCTGGTACTGACACGTGAATTCAGGGCTCTGTGCCTCGAGGCATACTTTCATTTCCACCCTTTACTGGTTAATTTGAGGTAGGAGTCTTAGGAACTTCTCTTCCCATACTGGCTTTGAACCAGGATCCTCAGATCTCACACTCTAAGTAGCTAGGATTACAGGCATGAATCACCAGGGTTGTGTGTCTTAACATGATTAACACTGACATTAGCTCAAGCACCTTAATTCCATGAGAATCATGAAATAAATTATGCTTTGCACAATTTATATATGAATGTCATCAATAACCAATGAATAGTAAAGATAATTAAAAGTTGAAAGGCATTTTTGTATTTTGTATGTTGATAGAAGTTTATCCAAAGAAAGATGAGTAGGGTTTAGAAACTATCAAATTAATTCAAGTTAGTGAAGTAAAGTGGAAACTGAAGTGTCAAGATTGGTTTAGGAAGCTGTAGATCTGACTGGATTGTCCATGTACTTAGTAAGTGAGGAAAGGGGGTCTAGTTAGAGACAGACAAAAATGTTAATGGGGTCAGACTATATATTCCTTCAGTGTGGGGGAATTTTCCTTTGTGTAATAGGGTGTGGTTTTTTTTGTTGTTGTTTTTGTTTTTTTTTTTTTGGTGATTCATGGTGCTTGAACTCAGCCTGGGCTCGGTCCCTGAGCCAAGCCCCACTTGCCATTTTCTAGAGGTTAATTGAAGATAAGAGTCTTGGGTTTTTTTTTGTGCCCAGGCCAGCTTAGAACTTTGATCATTAGAGCGCAGACTCCTGAGTAGCTAGGATTATAGGCGTGAGCCATTGAGCCCAGCCTGTAATAAGGTTTTGAGTTGGGTAGGGTGTGGGGTACTATAGTAAGCTGGGGAGGTAGCTCATGCCTGTAATCCTATCTACTCAGGCGCCTGGGATCTGAGGATCAAGGTTCAAAGCCAGCACGGGCACTAAAGTCCCTGAGACCAGTTAACCACCAGAAAACTGGAAGTGGCACTGTGGCTCAAGGGGTTCGGCGGTAGCCTTGAGCTGAAGAGTTGAGGGACAACTCCCAGGCTCAGAGTTCAAGTCCCACAACTGACAAAGAAAAAGAAAAATACTATTGGTAGTATAACTGAACCTTAATTATAGTGCCAATGTATGGGTTTGAGAAGAAATAGGCATAAGATTCATTCATAGGCCAAGGAGTAATATGTACTAAGCTTGCTTTTTCCTTTTCCTTAGGAACTTGATGATGGTGACAGTGAACATTCAGGTGATTGGTTGGATCAAGATTCAGTTTCTGATTCTGATCAGTTCAGTGTAGAATTTGAAGTTGAATCTCTTGATTCAGAAGATTATAGCCTTACTGAGGAAGGACAAGAACTCTCAGATGAAGATGATGAGGTATTTTTCCCTCTAATTAGATTAGAAAATTAAATGTTTTCTGTGTTCATTGGCTTTAAGAGATTGAAGATGTGTTCAGATTCATTTGAAATCCTCTTGGCTTGTTCAGAATAGAATATTGGTTTATGGACTTCAGACTTTGGTAGTTCCTTACTGTCCAACTAACTGTATCCTATTATATCCTATTACTAGTACCAAGAAGTAGACTCTAATGAGCATTCTTATAATGATCAGTTCATGTTTTAAATATTTAACTTAGATGCCTTTTAATATTAACCTGCTTCTCATAAAATCAATACATGCAAAGTTAAAATCAAGTATCCCTAAAACCATTTAGTAATCCTGTTAACTTTTGCCAAGGTAAGTAAGAATTTCATTGTCTTCATTTTCCTCCTTTATACTCAGAATTTTTTGTACATACTAGTATATGCTGTTTGTTGATGACATTGATAAGCCTTTCTGGTTGAAGAAAAAGGAGTTTATTGATACTAGTGACACTTTTTTTTTTTGTAGGTATACCGAGTTACTGTATATCAGGCAGGGGAAAGTGATACAGATTCCTTTGAGGAAGATCCTGAAATTTCTGTAGCTGTAAGTATATATGTACCTTTTTTTTTTTTAAGGAATGAACAATGCTGAGGTCAAAATTTTAAAAAAATGTATTTAATCTACTTCTTGAAAAGAGGTGATTTTTATAAAATTAGAACTTTTAGCCTGTACTAGAAGCAGACACCTGTAAATACTAGCTGTTCAGGAGATAGATCTGAAGATTTCAATTTGAATCTAACCCTGAGAGTAAAGTCCTCAAGTTTTATCCAATCAGCAAAAATGAAAGACTAGAGGTCAAGTGGCAGTGCCGCCGGCTGTGAGTGAAAAAGCTGAATGTGAGAGTGCAAGGCCCTGAGTGAGTGAGTATGTATGTATGTATGTATGTATTTGTTGGCTTTGGGACTTAAACTTAGGGCCTAGGCTATGTCCCTGAGCCTTTTTGTTTGGCTAGTGCCTTACTACTTTGAACTATGGCTCCACTTCCAGTTTTCTTGTGGTTAGAAGGCAAGAGTCTCACACTTTCCTGCATGGACTGGGGTCTTCAGATCTCAGCCTCCTGAGTAGCTAGGATTACAGGGGTGAACTACCAACATCTGACACTGAACTTTGTGTTTTGGTACTGGGAATTGAGCCCAGAGTGATTTACTTATTAGATAGTCACTACTGAGCTACAACCTATCCCCCTGAGTTTTAAAAATACTTTTGATTTAAAATATTTTACTTGTTATTGTGGCATATGTTATTACTTGGTTTTCTCTGAGATTCTTTTTGCTCAAGGCTAGCACTCTATCGCTTGAGCCACAGTACCACTTCTGGCTTTTTCTGTGTATGTGGTACTGAGGAATTGAACCCAGGGCTTCCTGCATGCCAGGCAAGTACTCTGTTACTAAGCCACATTTGTAGCTCTCCAGTGTTATCTTTTTTTGGCCAGTCCTGGGCTTGGACTCAGGGCCTGAGCACTGTCCTTGGGTTCTTTCTCAAGATTAGAGCTCTACTACTTGAGCCTCAGCACCATTTCTGGCTTTTTTCTATATATGTGGTACTGAGGAATTGAACTCGGGTCTTTGTGCATGCTAGGCAAGCACTCTACCACTAGGCTAAACTCCTGGCCCCAGTATTATCTTCAGTGTGTTTTCCCACACCCCTCCTTTGTACTACAGTTCACTCCAGTACTTATAGTCCAGTGTGATACCCATTATTTCACATTTTTTGTTCATATGTGTGTATTGAGTTGTAAAAATATCTAAAAATCTACTCTTGAGTAAATAGCCGGTACACACAGTATTAGCTGTAGTTATATTGTTTTTGTTGACTATTTCTTGTAAAACATGGAATGCTTCCAGCTCCTGGTAGCTTATGCCTGTTATCCTAGCTATTTATGCAGCTGAAATTTGAGGATTGTGGTTTGAAGCCAGTCCAGGCAAAAAAGTTTGTGAGTCTCTTTAGTTAACCACCAAAAATGTTGGAAGTGGAGCTGAGGCTCAAGTGATAAGAATATTAGCATTGAGAGAAAAAGCTCAGTGCCCAAGGCCCTGCGTGCCTCAAAAAAAAAAAAAAAAAAAGGAAGAAAGAAATGCTGAAAATTAAACCATGTGATAGTTTTTAGTTTTGATGTATTGAAGTTGCTAACCTTGTTATATAAGTAGCTAAAGACTTAAGAGAAATTAAATCTATCTTATTTCATTGAAGGACTATTGGAAATGTACTTCATGCAATGAAATGAATCCTCCCCTTCCATCACATTGCAACAGATGTTGGGCCCTTCGTGAAAATTGGCTTCCTGAAGATAAAGGGAAAGATAAAAGGGAAATCTCTGAGCAAGCCAAACTAGAAAGTTCAGCTCAGGCAGAAGAGGGCTTAGATGTGCCTGATGGTAAGAAAATGATGGTGAGTGATTCCAAAGAGACATGTATTGAGGAAAATGACGATGAACTCATGCAAGCTTCTCAATCACAAGAAAATGAGGACTATTCTCAACCATCCACTTCCAGTACCATTATCAGTAGTAGCCAAGAAGATGTCAAAGACTCTGAGAAGGAAGAAACACAAGATGAAGAAAGTATGAAATCTAGCTTTTCTCTTAATGCCATTGAACCATGTGTAATTTGCCAAGGTCGACCTAAAAATGGATGTATTGTTCATGGTAAAACAGGACATCTTATGTCATGCTTCACATGTGCAAAGAAGTTAAAGAAAAGGAATAAGCCTTGCCCAGTATGTCGACAACCAATTCAAATGATTGTGCTAACTTATTTCAGCTAGTTGATCACTCCTCAAAGTGGAATTATGTACTAATTATATAACCCTAAAAATGTATAGACAACATAGATTTTATTTTAATCTACATATTCAAAACAAAGTATTTTTGTCTATGTAAATTCCTTTTTAGTGTAATTTGCCTATCTCGAGAAGAGGAAGAATGAATAGTCCTTTCAAAAAGGAAAAATTTTCCTTTTATATCTTTCCATTTCAATGTTAAATACAGTGGCTATGTAATCTTTTCTCTTATAAGGCATTTCTGTTACATGTGAAGTATCTGAACTTTTAAAGCTCCCAAGTCCTTTCCCCCCACCCCCTTTTGGTGCTGAGGATTAAACCCAGGATCTTGTGCACTTGTGCATACTGGGCAAGCACTTTACTACTTCTACTTCCACTATAAGGCAGAGTCTCATTGCTTCCTTTGCCTGGCACCATCCTCCTACCTCCACCTCCTAGTAGCTGGGATTACAGATGTGTACCACCATGCCGAGCCAGGACACATGAACATGCTTTTCATAGAAGATGAAAAAGTGTGTATAATGTGTAATTTTTTAATTTTAGGTACTCTTTTAAAGTCTCCAATACTTAACTAGCTCTCTGTTTAAAAGTTGTATTATATTTGGTGCTATATAAGTAAAAAACTTTATTTTTCTGGCTTTTTGTTGTAGCATGGGATATAGATACAGTTGTCAGTTGAGGATAGCCATTAGCCTAAAAAGAAAGGAAAAAAAAAAAAATCACTTGTTTTTGGCCAGTCCGAGAGCTTGAACTCAGGGCCTGGGCACTGTCCTTGGACACTTTTTGGCTCAAGGCTAGTGCTTTACCACTTGAGCCACAGCTCTGCTTCCTGCTTTTTTAGGTTTGAGGAATTTGAACCTGAGGCTTTATGCACGCTAGGCAAGCATTTTACCACTAGACTATGCTCCCAGGCTGCCTTCCCCTTCCCGACCCCCTGCCGCTTTATTTTTTTGGTTGTGGGGCTTGGACAGTCTGGACTCTGTCCCTGAGCTCTTCAGCTCAAGGCTACTGCCCTATCCACTTCTGGTTTCTAGTGAACCGCCATCCTCACATCTCAGCCTCCTGAGTAGCTTAGGATTACAGGTGTGAGCTACTGCACCCGACTCTCTCCCTATTTCTAATTGTATTTCATTGTGGGGATAATGTATAGAGGGGTTTCAGTTAAATTCGTCAGGTGGTGGGTACATTATTTCTTTAAACTTGATATCCCTTATGTTTTTGTCCCTCTTTTCCCCCCACCCCCCAGTCATCTGTTCCCCCCTCCCTTTTTTTTTAATAGTATTGATTCTGAGGCTCAAATTCAGCCAGGGCCCTGTCCCTGAACTGTTTTTGCTCAAGACTAACACTGTACCACTTGAGACATAGACCCAGTTTCAGCTTTTTGGTAGTTAATTGGATACGAGTCTCCTAGACTTTCCTGTCTGCTGACTTTGAACTGCTGTCCTTAGATCTCAGCCTCCTGAGTAGCATTATAGGTAAGAAGCTACCAACACCTGGCTAAAAGTTTTTTTGGCCAGTCCTGCGGCTTGAACTCAAGACCTGGGCACTGTCTCTGAGCTGCTTTTGCTCAAGGCTAGCACTCTACCACTTGCCACAGCACCACTTCCAGCCTTTTCGGTTTATGTGGTTCTGAGGAATTGAACCTGGGGCTTCATACATGCTAGGTTTATCACTCTCCCATTTAGCCACATTCCCAGCCCCTGACTGAAACTTTTTTAAGGCGCCCCTTTTAAAGTGTAGAATTTGTTTTTGATATCCTGGTATGTCACGTTCTTTTCTACACTTAATTAGAGTTTTATAGAACCTGTTGTTTTTCTAGGTGAAACAATTCTAGAACACTCAAAAGTACTTTCTTGGGCTCATTGCTTTCTGATAGCCATCTAGGTTTTAGATCTCTGCTTTTATCCAGTTACGATTATTTCAGAAATTTGATAAATAGTTCTATTTATTTAAATACTAGCTGGAAAGGTAGTAATGAGTCCTTTAAGAAAGAATTAGAACATGACATTGTAAAATGATCTTTCAGGCCATATATATTGAGTTTTTGATTTAGAGTAAGAATCTCCAGCAGAATAGTGAAAAATAATCACCTTGATCTTAAGGCTTCAGTATTCTTCTGTGTTTGACAGTTTTATATATACTCTCCAATTAGACCTGTAAGTTTAGAAGAGCTCTAAGGGCTAATTTTACATAGCCTGTTTCTAGCAGTCAATTGTTGGCTTGAATAAAATAAAAGTACCTCTCTGCCTCCACTTATCCATATCTGAGATAGGAGACAAACAGCAGATGGGATCAGGACTTGAGCAGCCTGAAGCAAGGGAGAGAAAGCTTTAGTAATTTCCAACTTAGTACTTTAGGAAGAAAAGGGGATTCAGAAAAGTTTATCCTTCTGGGGAAAGTTGACAGATGATAACTGATGCAAATTAAAGTACCTGCCATGACTGTTGACTCAGCCTTCGACTGAACAGATGGTGTTTCATATATGCGTGTGGGTGGCTAATCTTGTTTGTCTAAATTTTTAGGTTTATATAAATGACTTTATTTATTTGCAAATAAATGATGAAGAACTATTGCAAAAATGTGACTATTGGCTTTTTTTCATAATACGTTTCTATTTCTGTAATCAAAGACAAGTTTGAGTGCTTTTCTTGAAGTGACTTTTCTTTCTACTGTAGAAAATACATGTCATTGAGTAGCTTGATAAAGTTTTGGAGCTTCTGAGTCACTAAGTCAGCAGGTTCATGTTGCAGGTGAGTGGGGGCAAAGCATGCTATTTGCTTTATATGCTATTCATTTGGACACCAAGGAGGCTCACTGAAATAGATTTTTCATAAGAGATAGTGTACTCTCTGGCCTCATTGTAACTGCCTGTTTCCTTCTCTCTTCATCTTCTAAATTAAATTTTATGAAGTCTGAATCTTCTGGGTTATGATGTATATATGTAGGTGCTTAGTAAGAACCAAAGCTGGCTTTCAAACAAGAGCATACAGATCTCAGGTCCAAAAGCCAGAGGAGAAATTCCTAGCATCATTTAGCTTATATTTTCTTCAGTTGATAATAAGCATTTCAATGATAGTAATTTAGTGGATAAACTCATAATAGTTTAAAAAAAATAAAAGTGTAAGTTGCACTATAAAAAGATAATAGTTTGGCCGGGAGTTTGGCCTAGTGGTAGAGTGCTTGCCTAGCATGCATGAAGACCTTGGTTCAATTCCTTGGTACCACGTACATAGAAAAAAGCCGGAAGTGGTGCTGAGGCTCATCAAGTGGTAGAGCTCTAGCCTTGAGAAAATAAGGACAGTGCTCAGGCCCTGAGCTCAAGCCCAGGACTGGCAAAAAAAAAAAAAAGAAATATATATATATATATATATATATATATATATAAATAATAGTTTGTCTTTTTGGTTGGATTCCAACTTGTGTTTTTATAATTTTTTTTCCATTGATTCTGGGTGCTCTCCCTGAGCTGCTTTTGCTCAAGGCTAGCACTCTACCACTTGAGCTACACCACTTCCAGCTTTTTCGGAGTAGTTTATTGGAGCTAAAGAGTCTCACGGACTTTACTTGCCAGGCTGGTTTTGAGCCGCTATCTTCAGATCTCAGTCTCCTGAGTAACAAGGATTACAGGAATGAGTTAGTAGGGCCGGGCAATTTTTTTCTTTTTTCTTTTTTTTTTTTTGCCAGTCCTGGGCCTTGAGCTCAGGGCCTGAGCACTGTCCTTGGACTTTCTCAATGCTAGAACTCTACCATTTGAGCCACAGCACCACTTCTGGCTTTTTTCTATGCATGTGGTACCGAGGAATTGAACCCGGGTCTTCATGCATGCTAGGCAAGCACTCTACCACTAGGCCAAACTCCTGGCCCCGGGCCTGTCAATTTTTTAAAAAAAATCTCTTTTGTCAGAGTTAAGTTTTAATGTTTAATTTTTGTTTACAGCTTCCTAGGTTTTCCCCATTGCTAACTGTACAGGATTATACAGTTTATTGCTTTTTTCCCCCTTTTTGTGCTGGGGATTGAACCAAGGGCCTTACATATTAAGCATACATTCTACTACTGAAATAGAACCCCTAGGCTTGGGCTGGGAGTTTGGTCTAGTAGTAGAGTGCTTGTCTAGCATGCATGAAGACCTGGGTTTGATTCCTTGGTACCTCATAGAAAAAAAAAAAAGCCAGAAGTGGTGCTATGGCTTAAATGGTAGAGCTGTAGCCTTGAGAAAGCTCAAGGACAGTGCTCAGGCCTTGAGTTCGAGCCCCAGGACTGGCAAAAAAAAAACTACCAGACTTGCTCCAGTGTTTTTTTATTCCCACTTAAAAAAAAAATAGGCAATCTTTGTAGTGTGTGATTCATTCACTTCTGTTCTTTTTTTTTTTTTTTTTGCCAGTCCTGGGCTTGAGCTCAGGGTCTGAGCACTGTCCTTGGACTTTCTCAAGGCTAGAGCTCTACCACTTGAGCCTCAGCACCACTTCTGGCTTTTTTTCTATGTATGTGGTACTAAGGAATCGAACCTGGGTCTTCATGCATACTAGGCAAGCACTCTACCACTAGGCCAAACTCCCGGCCCTCACTTCTGTTCTTTAACTATTGAAAAGCTAGGCTCCAGTGGCTCATTCCTATAATCCTCATCAGGAGGTTGAGAGCTGAAGATGAAGATAGCAGTTTGAAGTCAGTCCAGGGAGGAAAGTCCATGAGACTCTTCTCTCCATTAAACTGCAAGAAAGCCAGAAGTGGTGCTATGGTAGGGGGCTAGATGAGCGAATAAGCTCAGGGACAGTACCCAGGCCCTGAGTTTAAGCCCTAGGACTGACACCCCTCTACCCATACTCCACACACACACAAAAAATCTGTGAGGACGATGGACTTTGGAAGAGTTGTTGCAGTATTATTGCCTAGTAGAGAACATTGAATCTGGGGCTGAGAAGTTTGCTTAGTGGTAGAATGCTTGCCTGGCATGTATGAAGCCCTGGGTTCAATTCCTTAGTACCACACACACTGAAAAAGCAATGGCTCAAGTGATAAGAGTGCTAGCCTTGAGCACTGAAGCGAAGGGTCAGAGTCCAGGCCCTAAGTTCAAGCCCCAGAACTGGCAAAAAAAAAAAAAAAAGCATTGAGGCCGGGAGTTTGGCCTAGTGGTTAAAGTGCTTGCCTAGCATGCATAAAGACCCGGGTTCGGTTCCTCGGTACCACATACATAGAAAAAAGCCGGAAGTGGTGCTGAGGCTCAAGTGGTGGAGCTCTAGCCTTGAGAAAGTCCAAGGACAGTGCTCAGGCCCTGAGCTCAAGCCCAGGACTGGCAAAAAAAAAAAGCATTGAATTTGATCTTCCCTAGAGCTTATTTTGTGGTAATCCATTTTCTCTACTAAAGAGGCTTGACTATACTTAGAAAATAGTTATTTTGACAATGAAAAAAAAACTTCACTACATGAATATTCTTTATTGAGAATAAAATACTCTAAACTTATTAAACTCAGAGGTAGTCATGTCCCCTTCCAAATAAACTTTACAGTCCGCTTTTACATTTAATACATTCTTAATTATAATATAAAAGGAAGTCACTGAAAGCTTATAAAATCAGTTATGAAATCTATAAAGGTGTGAAGTTATGAGTATGCTAAATATGCTTATTTGCAGTACTGTTTCTCTTTTAGATAATACCGACTCTTGGCACTCTTTCTAATCGGGCCATTATTTCCTTCCCCTACACCTAGTCATGAAGATGTACATAATTGTTCATAAAATGAATTGTATTCTTATAGAGTAAGAAATATCTCAACAGAGAGCTTACACTGTTGGAATTAAGACATTATGCTATGCTTATTTTTCTAGATTCCCTAGGGAAATGTACTTGCAATCCAGCACCAGTTTATACCTTCTAAACATAGAGCTAACAACAGCCTTTTTAGATAGATTTCAGATGTGAATTTCACTTGTGAAGTTCCTAGACTTTCAGAGGTGTTGAAAGGAGGAGACCCTTAACATTTATGACGTGCCTGGTACGGTGGCTCACACCTGTCGTCCTAGCTACTCAGGAGGCTGAGATCCGAAGATAGTTCCGAGTCAGCCTAGGCTGGAAGTGGTGCTGTGACTCGAAAGTGGTAGGGCATTCGCCTTGAGCTGAAGAGCTCGGGGACAGGGCCCAGGCCGACCAAGGTCAAGCCCCATGAGCTGCCAAAACAAAACATTCAGCATCTCCTGTGATTAAGCACCATAATTAATTCTGACATTTCTGTCTGCAAGGATGTAACATTTCTCTATGATTGACATCTTTTCCATTTAGATTCAAGTTTATGAACATTGCTTTGCCAGTAGTCATGGTAACACTGGTCACATATGAGCAGGCATTCAAGAAAGCTAATGCCTCTTCACGAAAGCTTTGAATATCAGATGACTAACAAATGTTAAGTTTTTCAGGGTAACTTCATTTTTATGTGAGGGCAAAATGCTATTTACTTTTTGTGTGTGTATTGGGGGGGGGTGGGCGTCATGGGGCTTGAACTCAGCCTGGGCACTGTCCCTGAGCTCAAGGGTAGTGCCCTATCCCTGGGCCTGGGCGGTGTCCCTGAGCTCTTCAGCTCGAGGCTATTGCCCTACCCTTGAGCCAAGCTTCACTTCCTGTTTTCTAGACTTCAATTGGTGATGAGTCTCAGGAGGTCCTTTTGTACCAGGATGGCTTTGACCCTTGATCCTCAGATCTTTGCCTCCTGAGTAGCTAGGATTACAGCCGTGCAAGATGCTGTTTATAACAAGGTCTATCCCACCCTCTTCAAATTATCCACCTGAGTACGAGCTGTTCTTCCTCCATCTGGACAAGTATGAAACGCACCAGCCTGTGGTATCTCTTCTACCAGCTTCTAGTATCCAGTCATGGACAGCTGAGGTCTTCATTTTACAGCTAAGAAAACTGCATGAGTGGTAGACTTGAATCAAGGGTTCCTACATTCTAGTTCTCATCTTACTCCTGCCTTTTTATCCTGAAGAGTTTTTTAATCATGTTGGTTTCTCTAGGAAAGTATTACACCTAAACTGCGAAGTGTAACCACCAACTTTGGCTAAGAATAGTGAAAAGTGTTAGGCATTTTAGTGGCCTTTTCTCACCACAGAATTCCATAGGTGTGTTTTGTCTATGGGGGAGGGTGGACATCTTGATGCAGGGCATCATCAGTTGCTAAGCACACACCAACACTGAGCTCCACCCCTATTCCTGTCTGTCTTGGAATGATAGGTTTTAAGTTTGGTTCAGAGACAAATTTTGGGTTAATAAAAAATAACTCACCTTAATGCTTAGGAACCAATTCAGAATTTAGTTCATGTCTCCTTAACTGCCCTCAGGAAAGTTAGACTCTCCAGTTGAAACATGGTGCAGGGTTTGGTGGCAAATCAAGTATAATCTTAATACTTTAATATATAAAAATCAAATTTTGCATTATACTTTCAATTATATAAATTACACTTAAATAAAAATAACCAGGATGTTTAGGTCATTACTAGATTTTACAGGTTTGGTTAGATAATAACAGATGTGCAGATAGAATAAGCTTGGCACCTAAATGATTTGTATATTTCAGTCCTTCACTGAGTTCTAAGCCCAGTGTAGTTTCATTTTACACTGCTATAGAATTGAAGAACTTTAAAGGCAACTCATTGCTTAGAAATCCACAGTACACAAGTACTCTACTCGTCCCCCAACCCCTTGATCTTTCTTTTTTTTTTTTTTTTTGCCAGTCCTGGGCTTGAGCTCAGGGCCTGAGCACTGTTCTTGGACTTTCTCAAGGCTAGAGCTCTACCAGTTGAGCCTCAGCACCACTTCCGGCTTTTTGTTCTATGTATGTGGTACCAAGGAATCGAACCCGGGTCTTCGTGCATGCTAGGCAAGCACTTTAACCACTAGGCCAAACTCCTGGCCCCCCTTGATCTTTCGCTCCCTTACAATTTAAACATCCAATGCATTAACACAGGTAAAATCCTAATGGAAACTGGCTGCTTGAAAGAGAGCACTTTTGAGTAAGAACATTGCTTTCCGATTTTTTTTTAAAGGTAGCTTATACTGCTATTAGGCAAGTAACAATATCCTTTCTGCAAACTTTGTGGAGTGCAAGTGAAAGCACTATTTAGAGTTTTTCTTTACACATCATATGCAAACACTGGTCAGTTGTTACCAGTGAAGCAGAACAATACCTAGTGTCATATAATGATCCAAAGTCCTTCTGTTTCCTGAAGTGTGGGAGGAGCAGGTTTCCGGAACCCTTTTTGTCATTCAGTATATACTTTTAGGCTATGAGGATATAAAAATGAATTCTCCATCCAAGTAGACTGTGACCTCAGAGCTTGTCTACTAAGAAAACCCATGTGAAGTAGGTCATATATAGTGTTGTAAATTCAGTAGTCAAGATCAACAGTTTGATTTGCGGGAGTGAAGAGGTATGGCCTTAAGCTCCAGATTTCCTGGGAAAGAGCGGGATAGAATTGCATGACGTGATGATAAGCAAAGTCTTCCTGCTGGAAGGTGACAGCTGAAGTCTGTCCACGCTGCCTCTCCCCCACGCCAACTCCTGAATTTGAACTAAAGGATTTTTACCCTTGCTAGGCAGGCACTTTACCACTTCAGCTGGAATGCAGTTTTAAAGGTGGGCCAGAAAACAAAATGTAGTGGATCTGAATGTCTTTCCAGACCCATACAGGAATAACATGCTAAATGTTTAGCAGCTCGTTTTTTCTTTTGCCAGTATAAGGACTTGAACTCGGTGCCTTTTGCTTTTAATTTCGCCATTTTTGCTCACAGGTGGTGCTCTACTGCTTCTGGCTTTTTGCTGGGCAACTGGAGATGAGTCTCTTGGATTTGTCCCCACTGGCTTTGAACCTTGATCCATACATCTCAGCTTCCTAAGTAGCTAGGATTACTGGTGGGAGTCACCAGTGCTTAGCTAGAATTAGCCAATATTTGTATCATTTCTTAGTGAATCTATGAACAGATGGCATGATTAAGAAGAAGATTCAGGATGACTCAGACTAATAGTGTAGTGGTATCAGTAATTGAGACAGAAAATATAGTAGGGGAAAACTACTCTGTTCACTGTCGAGTGAGACACCTATGGGTCATATCCAGGTGTGTATGTCCAGTGGGCAGTTGGACATAAATCTGAGGCTTGAAGGAAGGCAGTTATGCATTAGGATATCCTCAGAAACTGGTATCCAGCCGCAGAGAAGCAGGGACACTGAAACTGGCATCCAGCCGCAGAGAAGCAGGGACACTGGCTCTCGAAGGAGAAAGACAACTGATGTGCCGCTTTAGGGCTCTGTAGACAACTTTGCCATCCTATCATAATTTATTGGGCCGCTGAGACATGTTTGCCTATTTTCTCTCATGGCTCGTTGGAACATTAGCAAAGCTAAATATCCTCAGTCTTGTGATCGTTTCTTCCTTTGTGGAGAACTTGTTAGGTATAGCATTTCTTCATAAATAGCACTTGGCAGAGTCTTGTATGTAGTAGGTGCTCAATAAATGTTCATCATTTGCTTGTATTCATCTCGATTTTCATATAAAAATTGACTCCCTTTTTTCTTCCAGGAACTTCTTTTTTGCTTCTCAAATTCAACTTCTTAACAATTTCTAGGATTACTTCAAGATTAAGTGTAAATGGAAAACATCTGATTGTTGTTTTCCATTCTGAAGTGAATCATTCATTACTACCCCGCACACACTGGGGGGAAGACTGTGGAGTTTATTCAGTTGAGGTACTGCCAAAGGGAGTTAAGAGTTGCCATTACCTGGAGTGACTAATCCCTGATTCCAGGTAATGATGGAGGTTGAGTTTCACATTTTACTTGAAAAACACATGCAGAAGAGTCAGTAAAAATAGGAACAAACTAGGCTTTGTTGCAGCTGAGTGACTTGGCAATGTTTTGTATAGAGGAATCATTGGGCATGAATGATTTGATACTAGGATAGAATCCAATTTCCCTTGGGAAGGAAATATAATGTCTTTTTTGAGAGCACTAAAGTCCTGGGATTTCTCTGGAATAACCACGTTTGTGAGGTGTGAGCCATGTCCAGGGACTGTAACCTGAGGTGGGGAGAGGGAGAACAAGAAACAATTGTATGAGTTACTTCAATGTTTTGTAGTGCCAATACTGAAAACATTGATAGCCACCACTAAAATGCATCCTTTGTGCAATACATGAAACAATCTGCCAGGCCTCGTGAGCTGGTAGCTGAGAGTTACTCAAGGCTTGTTGACATAGATCAGTTGTTAATGCTGTTGCCAAGCATTACAGAATGAAAGAAAGACACATGGGTATCTTATCTGGTAAGGCAGGAGAAAGAAGGAAGCAGTAAGCTTCTCCTGCCATTTTCGTGGAGGGCAAAGGCGAAGAGTTATTGTCCCAAGTCTATACTTAATATCCTTTCCTTGTTGGAAATCACAATGACAACTTTTCCCGATTCCCATTTTCCTTGCTGATCTAAATGTATAAATCCTCTTTTTTTTGGGGGGGGGGGGCGATCATAGGGCTTGAACTCTGGGCCTGGGTCCTGTCCCTGAACTCTTCAGCTGGAGGCTAGCACTTGACCATGGTGCCACCTCCAGATCTTCCTTTAAAGGTTTCTTCCAAAAGATCTCTATATAGCCTCCACTGGCCTTGAATTCCTAATTCTGCCTAAACCTTCCCAGTGCTGCAGTTAGAGGCAAGAGTTCTTTTCTCTGTACCATTCCTGGAATTTGTTATTCAATTATTTATTTAAAGACAGGGTTTTGCTGTGTAGGATATTTTTTTTTCATGCATGCCTTGGCTAATTGAATACTTCTTTTAAGATGTACTTGTTTAGTTCTTTAGCCATTTTTTTTCTTTTGCCAGTCCTGGGGCTTGAACTCAGGTCTGGGCACTGTCCCTGAGCCTCTTTGTGCTCAAGGGTAGCACTCTACTACTTGAGCCACAGCAGCACTTCCAGCTTTTTTGAATAGTTTATTAGAGGTAAGAGTCTCATGGGCACTTTTCTGCCAAGGCTGGCTTTGAACCTCGATCCTGAGTAGCCAGGATTACAGGTGTGAGTCACCGGTGCTTGGCTCCCCTGCCCCGCCCCCCTTTTTTTGCTAGTCTTGAAATTAGGGGCTGGGCACTGTCCTTGCGCTTTCTCAGGGCTAGTGCTCTACCACTTGAGTACTTTGTGCTTTTTTTCTGTGTATGTGGTACCAAGGAATCAAGCCTAGGCTTTGTGTATGCCAGGCAACCACTATACCACTAGACCACACTCCCAAACCCTGTAGCCCATTTTTGATTGGACTGTTTTTTTTTTGTTGTTGTTAATTTTTTAGTGTTTTCTAAGTTCCTTATATAACTGTGGAAATCAATCCCTTGCCAATAAGTTTCAGATATTTTTCCCATACTGTAGACTTTCTTTTAATTCTATTGTTTCCTTTGAAACACACAGAAGTTTCTCAGTTTGATATAATCCCATTTTTCTATTTGTATCTTTTGTCTATTTATCTATTTTTGTGATTTGAATGCTTTTTATTTCTTCTGCCTAATTGCTCCAGCTAAAATTTCCAGTCTTATATTCAGTAAGAGTGATGGAAAGCAGTAACTACACTGTTGTCTTCTATTCTTATTTTTCTCCCTTTCTCCTTCCCTCTTCATCCCCTTTTCCCTCCCTCCTCCTCCTCTTCCCCCTCTTTCTCTCTTTCTTTCTTTTCTCTCCCTCCTTTCCTTCCTCCCTCTCTTCTTCCTTCTCTCCTTCCTTCCTTCCTTCCTTCCTTCCTTCCTTCCTTCCTTCCTTCCTTCCTTCCTTCCTTCTGTCCTTCCTTCCTTCCTTCCTTCCTCTTTCTAGTCCCAGGGCTTGAACTCAGGGCCTCGGCACTGTCCCTGAGATGTTTTTTCTCAAGGCTAGCACTCTACTATTAGAGCCACACCACTACTTGGGCTTTTTCTGTTTGTGTGGTTCTTAGGAATCAAACCCAGGGCTTCATTCATGCTAGGCAAGCACTCTACCACTAAGCTACATTCCCAGCCCGTCTTTTTTTTTTTTTTTTTTTTTTTTTAATCATGAAGAGATGTTGAATCTTAGCAGATGATTTTTGGGCAGCTGTTGAAACAATCATATGGTATTTGTCCTTTATTCTGTATCATGTTATTCATTTGTGTGTGTCAAACTATCCTTGCATCCCTGAGAGGAATCCTACTTGGTCATGTGTATTATCTTTGGATATGCTGCTGAATTTAATTTGCTGCAATTTTGGTTTGCTCCCCCCCCCCCCCGCCGCCCTGCCCTCCCATGCCCTGTTTGTAGGACTTGAACTCTGGGCCTGGGTACTATCCCTGAGCTCTTTAGCTCAGGGCTACCGCCCTATCTTTGAGTCACAGCACCACTTCCAGTTTTCAAGAGGTTAATTGGAGATAAGAGTCTCCCGGGACTTCAGTGCCCAGGCTGACTTTGAACCTCGATCCTCAGATCTCAGCCTCCTGAGTAGCTAGGATTACAGGCGTGAGCCACCTAGCCCTGCTTCAATTTGCTGCAATTTTATCAAGAACTTTTGAACATCTGTGTCATCAGGGATATGGTTCTGCAGTTTCCTTTCCTTGGTATCAGGGTAATGCTGGCCTCGGTTATAATAGTTTAGCAGAGTCTCTTCCATTTCAAAATTTTGGACTAGTGTAAGTAACAACAGAATCAATTCTTGAAATGTTTCGTAGAATTTTGCACTGAGGTAGTAAAATCCTGGACTATTTACATTGAAGATTTTTTTATTGTTTAATTTTTATGCTCCTGGTCTTGAACTCAAGGTCTGTGTGTTATCCCTGAGCTTTTTGCTCAAGGCTGGCAGTCTATCATTTGGGATACCCCTACACTTCCAGGTTTTTGGTTGTTAACTGAAGATTAGAGGCATGAACTACTGGTGTCCAGCAGGTAATGTTTTAATTGTTGCTTCAGCCTCATTAGTTACCATTGGTCTTTAAAGGTGCTGGAATCTATGGTACTATCTATAACTGTGTAATCAATCTTTTGGACGCCAGAGGGGATCTGCTCTAGGTCTCAGGAGGCAGCTTGCAGCTGTTACTAGGCCTATAACCCCCCCTAAGCCACTATTGTGTAAACTGTGGGACTCAGATCATACCTTTTCCCTCTCCATGTGAGGAGCCAAAAATCCCAATGCGGTGGTCCAAAGTCTGTGGGTTGTGAAGATGTTCCTAGGTCTTCTGGGGTCTGGGGAGACAGTGTTTGGGCTTGTGGTACCCACATACCTGGAGGTGTGTGTAGGCAACGGAGGGAGACCTTTTCTTGGATCTCTGGGCTGAGAACGGGAGGTAGTGGAGTTTAGTCCTTTTAGTCCTGGAACTGCAGGACATGGATGGATATGTCCCTAAGTCATGTAGTATCAACTCTGGTGTGATTAATATCACATGCCTTGTGATATTGATAATTTCAGTCTTGGAGCTAAAAAAAAAAAGTGGTCCCCCAGGTTCAAGTGAAAGTGAAAGCCAAGGGTTTTCATAGATACAGCTGCGGTCGCAAGACCATAGGCTGGGAAGAAGACGTGGTGAATACAAGTGTTGGGGAGTGGAGCCACTGTGGCTGCATTCCTGGAGTTAGACGTTTTCAGCTCCGCATGGACAGGTATGGGTGAACCTGGGAATTGGCAATGTTGGCTACAACTCTAAGGTTGTAAACGTGTGGGTATAAGGCTGTTTGGTCTTGAAGCGACAGGACTCAGAGCTGTCTGAGCAGACACAGGCTCTAATTTCCTGACAGGGTCAAGGTTAGGCTGCTAGCTCTTCCTTTTAAGCTGCTAGCTCTTGAGTCAAGATGGGGACTAACAATAGCTGTTGAAGCTGTTTGAGTTCTGAGAGCTGAGAACCTTCTTTGAAGCTGAAGAATCATTTTTAGACTAGCCAGCTCTCCAGATTGGGTATAAAGCTGGTAAGTTCCAGGGGATTCTCCTGAATGTTTAGAAGTGTCAGTCTACTGCTATACTTAAGGGTCTGGCAATTTGCTGCTGACCTGATAGAGCAGTTTCAGTCCAAGATTGAAGGGCCAATTACTTGGTTCTTTTTTTTTTTTTTAGGTTGTCTTTCAAATTATCCATGCTGCTAGAGCTCTTGTCACTTTGCTGGCTTTCAGAGTTCTTCCTCATCACTGTTCTTGCAATACAATTTCTCCTTCTCTCTGGCAGTTATACACAACTACATGGACTCCCTTCCAATCTTATTATTAATGAGGTTTAATTATTTTTCATTTTTTACTTTTTGTGGGTCGTGGGGCTTGTGCTCCGCCTGGGCGCTGTCCCTGAGCTCTTCAGCTCAAGGCTACCGCTCTACCCTTGAGCCAAGCCCTCTACCCTTGAGCCAAGCCCTCTACCCTTGAGCCAAGCCCCACTTCCTGTTTCCTAGAGGTTAACTGGAGATAAGAGTTTCAGTCCTTTTGTGCCAGGGCAGGCTTTGAACCTTGATCCTCAGCTCTCAGCCTCCTGAGTAGCTAGGATTACAACAGGCGTGAGCCACTGCACCCGGCTCATGAGGCTTATTCTTTATCATAAAAAATATCATACAAAATAGTTTTGGCTTCAATTAACATTTTTCCAGAATGTTTTCTTTCTGATTTGTTCCTATCATTCCTACTTCAGCTGCGCCCACCCCTTTCAATTACAAGCCTGATGCTGCTTTTGAATTTTCCAGGATTATTTTAGATATCTCCTGGGTGAGTCTTGTGAGTTCTATAATGTTATTAAGAACCAAGATTGCATACTTACATTTATCATATAGGAACCAGGCAAGAGAAGTAGATAATACTCTCCAAATTTGTTGGTTCTAAATGGACAGATATGTTTTCTGTCTTGGACTTCCACAATTACATTGGGTAATGGATTTCTATTATGATCCAAAACTTGTCCTTTTATGCCTAAACACAAAAAATGAGTATAAACATCACATTTTCTAGCATATGGAATATTTTCCTGTAATAATTTAAGGCAAGTATGCTCAACATTTATTAGCTACTTTGGGTTAATAATGTATCGTAGGAGGGAAGGTATTTTTGATCTCTACATTATAGTCAAGCTGCCAGTCTGTTTTTTTTTTTTTTGTGGGTCATGGGTCTTGAACTCTAGGCCTGGGCACTGTCCCTGTGCTCTTCAGCTCCAGGCTACCACCCTACCTTTGGGCCTGGGTGTTGTCCCTGAGCCACAGCCCCACTTCCTGTTTTCTAGTGATTAACTGGAGATAAGAGGAAGGCTTTGAACCACGATCCTCAGATCTCAGCAGCTAGGATTACAGACGTGAGCCACCGTGCCCTGCTGCCAGTCTGGTTGATAGCTTTGTTTAGTTCTGAGTGTTATTCTGCTCATTGTACATATCATCAAAATGAACAAACAGATGACCATCTAAGTTCATTCCTATCATTCCCAAGTTGTTTGTTCAAGCATCAATGTATACTGTAACGTGCCACCAGTGGATTTCATAAAATCCCAAACAAAAATCAATTCCAGTGTATTCATTTCTAAGAATATTTATCTATGTCTTACAGTCAGGTAAACTATGGGGAAAACTTGAAGCATGCAATTGACTGATGGGAGATTTAATAGTACTAAGACAATATTTATGAACACTTAGTAGGTTCCAGGCCCTATGCCGAGTGTTTCAGGTGCATTTTCTCTTAGAAACTTCACATCAACACTAAGTTGTCTGGGGGCTCAATTGTTGAGTGCTTGCCTCCTATGCCCAGGGTCCTGGGTTTGATATCTAACACCACAACAAACAATTCCTCAGCTGATAAGCTGAGGTCCAGACAATTGTGGTTCCAGCTTTCAAACACATTAGGTAACCAAACAGCTTGGGAACTCCCTAGCCACTGGTCCTCTAGGCCAGCTTGTCCATGAAAACAGGCCAACAAGACAGTCACAGATTCTAGATGTGTCTAAGTCTTAGACCTAGAAGCCTCTTAGTGAGTGGTGAAGGTAGCTCAACTTGACCAATTTCAGTAATTTCCTTAAAGGAATCTCAACAAGGGGGTACTTGTCTCTAACATCTACAAATAAAATACTCTGACATTGAGGAGGAGAGAAGATTACTGTAAGTAATAACCATATGCACCGGTATTTTGAAACATTTCATTATTAAACTAGAAAGTTGTCTCTATCTTAAACCACAAGGGGGCAGGGTTGATGTGTGTTTGTAAATACTGGGTTGTTCCCATCAGATTACAGGGACAGGAAGGTAGTTAATATTCTTCAAGCAGTGCACAGGTGGCTCACGCCTGTAATCCTAGCTTTTCAGGAGACTGAGATGTGAGGATCGCAGTTTCATGCCAGCTTAGGCAGGAAAGAACTTGAATCTCCTATCTCTAATTAACCACCAGAAAACTGGAAGTGGCACTGTGGCTCAAAGTGGTAAAACACCAGCCTTGAGGGAGAAAGGTCAGGGACAGTGCCCAGGCCTTGAATTCAAGTCCTATGACTAAATAAATAAATAAAGAAAGAATATATGTACTTTTATATGTGTGCACCAGGACTGGGAATTGAATTCATGATCTATCCCTTAGCTTTTTTGCTCAAGGTTGGCATTCTGTCAGTTGGTGGGAGCCACAGCTCTACTTTTGGCATTTTGGTGGTTAACTGGAGGTAAGAATCTCATTGACTTTACTGCCCAAGCTGGATTTGAACCATTATACTCAGTCTCCTGAGTAGTTAGGATTATAGGCATGAGCCCACTGGTACCTGGCTAAATGAAATTTTAAGCCCTCCAAATTAATAACAGCAGTGGTTATAGTGCAAGTTCTACATTATTTACCATTTTACAATGTTCTTTTTTTCTTTTTTTATTGTAATTAGTAAAAGGGTTACATGATATTTGCCAGATAGAAGGTGCATTAATTTCCCCCCTTTACAATGTTCTTATAATGGCAACATTCTGCCAGCACTATACTTTGAAGGTTACCCTTCCTCTGCAGAGCTTTGTGTTTCCTGCTCAGTTACATTCTCATGTTGATACTGATAAAGGGAGTTCAGAAAAGAATTCACATTGAAGAATTAATGTGGGGAGAGATCTAAGAGAAAGGTTAACTTAATACATACCTCATGAAGAAAAAGTCAAGGAAGGATAAAATGCCAGAATATGAAACAACAGAGGGCCTAAAACCAAGTCTGCTAGCATAATGAAGAAGGAAGCATATGTGTTCTCCTGCCAGTGGGCCTGCACATGCTATATTTTGTGTTAGGAAGGAATCAGTAAAATCATACAGACCTATGTGTACTTGTTTTATATATTCAATTAATGAGGCTTTGTTATCATTCCAAAAGTATGGAAGCTTCTCCTCACGAGGATATTTACAGCATGATAGCTCTAAGGTAATTTCAAAACACTGGGCCCAGATGTAGTTGTAATCTTGCATTCCACCTAAAAATAAGCAAATTTAATTTGTGTTAAGGCCTAAAATTGGAAGGGTGCCAAGTATCACATACACTGGGGACAAGTGAATGAGAAAGTTACAAGAAGAAACACATGAAGCTGGGTGCGGTGGCTCACACCTATAATCATAGCTACTCAGGAGGCTGAGTTCTGAGGATCATGGTTCAAAGCCAGCCTGGGTACTAAAGAAGGTGAGACTCTTATCTCCAATTAATCACTAAAAATGGGGCTGTGCTTAAGGGGTAGGGCGGTAGCCTTGAGCTGAAGAGCTCAGGGTCAGCGCCCAGACCCCAGAGTTCAAGCCCCATGACCAACAACAACAAAAAAGAAAAAAGAAAAAAAGAGAAGAAAAAAATACATGAAAGCATGAATTCATGTTAATATAAACATGATAACATCGGGCTTCACATCTCATTACCCAAGACATGACCAGTCAGTCCTAAATATTCTCATATGAATGTCTTAAAGATGACTGATATTTATTTGTGGTTCACAATTAAGTGAGGAGACTGGTTGCCCTGACTAATGCCTATAGTCCCAAGGAGATGATCAGGAGGATGAGTGTTCAAGGCCAGCCTGGACAGTAAGCTAGCAAGACCCTTCCCCCCATCTCTGCTTTGGGGGAGAGATAAATAGAAGGCTTACAATTCATGCCTATACAAGCCAAAATGTGACATCCCGTGTGAGAAAAGAAAAAAAGAGAAAAGGCTCTGGCAGGCAGAGTATGCCAGGGATCCTGAGTATGTTAAGGGTCCCTAGCTGAGTAGTTGGGCTTGAAATGCCAAGCTTAGGGACTTGCCGGGGGTGGGAGGGGCGGAACGGATAACACCAGCCATGGATAAAGCCAATCAAGTTTGGCCAGCAGAACCTACAAGTGGGTCAGGAAGCTTGTCTCTGAACTTCTCAAGCAGCTGGCTTTACTGCTGATTTCTGTCTGAGGACTCTCATATACATATTTGGGAACAATTTCCAATAGCAATTGTGAGTTTTAGTAAATTTCTGACACATGTGGATTTGTCTTGAAGTAATGTTATAGTCCACATGAAGGACAACTCTGCCACTGGGCTGAAGGGGTCTTCTGCTAGCCATGAAAAGGCAAGGGCAGGGTCTTCCCTGCTGGAAGTCTTAGTGGGTAGGGGCAGATGATAGACATCAGAAAGGGTCGAGGTGTCATGTGTCCGGCTGGACCTGCGGCTTGCACCCATCGGCTGTGGTCTATTTTTATTTTTAGTATCTGGAAAGAGGGAAGTGTGCCAGGCACAAAAGTACCAGTCCACGCAAGATTAATGGACAGCCTCTGCATCCAGAGTGCCATCTGGGAAGGAGCCTTTGGCAGTGGCCTTTGTGCAGAATGTGAATTGCAGGCTGGGGAAGAATGCTTTGCATTCCAGCCTACTGTCTTCCCTCTTGCCCTTCCTAATTTCCTTCTAATGATGTTCAGTTCCTAGACTAATATAAGCCTCGCATCCCTTGGATTTCTTCCCTATAATTCCTTCTGGTAAAAAATATCCTTCCTTTTCATTTGCCCTATATGGCAATCACCCTCTCCCCTATCTGACCATCCTATTCCAGTGGTAGAAAACTAGAGGTCCCTCTTGCTCTTCCTATCTAAACAGTTCTTTTGTTTAGCCTGTGAAGAAGGAGTTTTTGAAACCATGTATATCCTGTGATCAAGTTTCTTTTATGAACTGGAAGGTCTGGCAATATTAGCTTTCCATTTTCATGTAACAATAATTACCTGGATGTGCCTGTCTAGAAAGGACCAACATGGTAAATGTCTCCAAGATCTCTAATTCCTATTGTTTTTTGGCATTATACCCATATGCTATGCTGCATTATTTCAAAATCACTATTCTTTCTATAATTACACAGATACTACTATTATTTATGTACATTACACTTGAAAGTAAGATCTATGTCCTATTTGTCTGTCTTAGCAGACAGATGCTGACTAAATGTCCAAAGAAATGAAAGGGGCCATTGGCAAAGAGGAATGTATCTGAGCACCTTTTAAAGCATCAGTTACGGGGCCGGGAGTTTGGCTGTGGTTAAAGTGTTTGCCTAGCATGCACGAAGACCCGGGTTCGATTCCTTGGTACCACATACATAGAAAAAAGCCGGAAGTGGTGCTGAGGCTCAAGTGGTAGAGCTCTAGCCTTGAGAAAGTCCAAGGACAGTGCTCAGGCCCTGAGCTCAAGCCCAGGACTGGCAAAAAAAAAAAAATAAAGCATCAGTTACCTTCACTGTTCCTGGAATATCAGCAGATAGAGACAAAAGTGAGAGCCTGTGCTGTGCTTGAAGATCTTTGGACAACTTCTGGGTCAAAAATGAATGAGCTTGCACCTCTAAGTAAAAGCAATATGGAGGGTAGAGGAAATGAAGAGAGACTCACCTTGGAGTGGATACCAAGAGTATCCATTTGTAATTCCATTAGGAAAGTTCATTTTATTTTTACACTGATCGCCTTTCGCCATGTTGGGGTTTTTTGAAGCATAGGTATGTGCAAGGTATTGGAAAACATCATCGTCAGGAGTTATGCTTCGGGACAGGAATGCTCCAGTGGCTATATTTAAAAGTCAGAGAAGGACCTTTCAGTTGACTTTATAAGCAGAGGAAATACACACCACCATATTAACAAGTACACATCTGTCATTTCCCTAGAGGGCAATCTTCTACCTACTTCCACAAATGCTTCCTCTACTCTTCTTTTTATTTTTGTGCTAGCACTGGGACTTGAACTCAGGGCCTACGCACTGTCCTTAAGCTTTTTTTTTTTTTTGGTGGGTCATGGGGCTTAAACTCTGGGCCTGGGTGCTGTCCCTGAGCTCTTCAGCTCAAGGCTACTGCCCTACCCCTTGAGCCACAGCCATTTTCTAGTGATTAATTGGAGGTAAGAGTCTCACATTCTTTTAGTGCCCTGGTTGGTTTTGGTCCTTGATCCTCAGATCTTAGCCTCCTGAGTAGCTAGGATGTCCTTTAGGTTTTCACTCAAGGCTAGTACTCTACCACTTTGAGCCACAGCTCCAGTTCTAGCTACTTAGTGGAGATAAGAGTCTCATGAAATTTTGGGCCCAGGCTGTCTTTGAACCATGATCCTCAGATCTCAGCCTCCTGAGGAGTTAAGATTATAGGTATGAGCCACTGGTACCTGGCCTACTCTTCCATTTTTTTTTTAATATAAGGTGATATCACACAAAATAAGGCAGATTCCTCTTGAAATAGTCTAAAAAATAAATCTGCTTTTTGTCACCCTTGCTAATCTATGAAGATCTGTAAAGTTTCCTTAACGTGCCACATGGGCTAAAGGAAGCCACTGTTGTCCTATAGTGGGTGTGGCGTGATGCAGAGGTGGAAGGAGGGTGACCCGTCCCTGTCCGTGTGATCAGGAAGGTCAGGCAAGTTCTTCTGGTTTTCTCTGCTTTTAGCCACATTACCTCTTAGGAGATCATCTAAATCTGCTTGTTTCATTTCACTAGGAAATGCAAAGTAGGTTGTCAGCTCATCTTCACTGCTCTGCTGCTGTTTACAAGTCACAAGGCAGAATGGCCCAGGACTGGAGAAATGAGGCTCCTCGTAGCCCAGTCAGAAAAGGTTAAGTCATCGTCCTTCAGTGTTAAGAGTGTGTGCAGCTCCTGTCTGCACCTGGGAAAAGTGAGCAGACCTCTACGGCTTACCTTGAACACCGTTATCAAATGGATAACTGGCCACCAGGGCACCGCCATGGAGGTTTGCAGAAAGGACAAATGTCTCCGTTTTCAGCCACTTCATGATTGCCAGGGTTTCAGGCTGCCTTGATACGTTATTGTATTCGAAAGCATCCGGGAAATTTCTATTCAGGTCATAGTCATTAGCATTTCCCCTTTAGAAGAAAGAATGTTTTAGGGTTTCCTAGAGGTGTGGGAGAGAGATGATCGTACAGTGCACAGACCTCTAGCATGGGCTTTGGATGTTTTCCCAAATGTGAATGCAAGTGTGACTTGTGGCTTTGGCGGCCTCCAGAACCACACTTGGCATTCTTGTCCCAGGTAGACTCCTCTGTTGTGATTTGCTGTCACCAGTGGGACATTGGCTGTCATGATACAAGCAGAGGCTTGTATCTGGGACTTGTGCTTATTTCCTTTAAGAACCTCAGACACCAGTGATAGGCACTTGGAAAGTTCCCATGAGGAAGTGAAGAATTCAGGTGAAAGCCAGAAGAAGACCCCAGACACATGGTCCCAGGATGGCTGTCTCAGACAGATAGGGTGGACCTAGAGATTGGCTGTTGTTGTTCTGTCCTGCCCAGAATTATGACTTACAGAACCAACATGAAGTAACAAAGTTGTTGTTTTGCATAACCAAGTTTGGAAATGGCTCTTTACAAAGCATCTGATAATAGAAGCAATGGAGAACATACACTTTATCACAACATGGTTGTAAAAAGTGATTGTGTTAGGTATGTTAGAAAAACAAGGCTGAAAGGAATCCAGTGGTGAGATTTTATTTTTCTTATTGGAAAAATATTGTGTGTGTGTGTGTGTGTGTGTGTGTGTGTGTGTGTGTGTGTGTGTGTTTTGAGACAGGTTCTCACTATGCAACACAGACTAGGTATGAATTCCTGATTCTTTTGCTTCACCCTAACAAGAGCTGGGATTACAGGCATGGTCCACTGTGACTGGCATGAAAAAAAAAACAACTACACAGGTGTATTAGATATTTGGGAAATATTTGATATCTGGGAAATTCTAAACCTCCTAAGGTAGCTTGAAAGGAAATAAAGTGTTCAAACCAGAACTTATCTAAGAGCTACTCTTCTCTGGTTAGTTCTTAGCCACTGACTTAGTAAATCAATGGTAATTAATTATTGAGGACCTGGGTTCTGTGATGGGAATGAGGGAGTTAACTATCATGAGTAGTCAGGGCTCCTGGCTTCCACAGCATTTCCCAGTTCTGGGTGCAGGGAAAGAAGAGACATTAAACAAGGGACCAGACACTAAAAATTGTACTCTGTAGTTGGGTGCTGGTGACCCAAACCTGTAATCTTAGCTACTCAGGAGGCTGAAATGTGAGGCTTGTGGCCAGCCAAGGAAAGGGAATTCTGTGGATTCTTTTTTTTTTCCCAGTCCTGGGCTTGAGCTCAGGGCCTGAGCACTGTCCTTGGACTTTCTCAAGGTTAGAGCTCTACCACTTGAGCCTCAGCACCATTCCGGCTTTTTTGTATGTATGTGGTACCGAGGAATCCAACCCAGGCCTTTGTGCATGCTAGGCAAGCACTCTACCACAAGGCCAAACTCCCAGCCCCTCTGTGGGATTCTTATCTCCAGTTAACCATCAAAAAGTTGGAAGTGGAGCTTTGGCTCAAGTGGTAGAGCCTTGAGTGACAGAGCTCAGGGACAGTGAGTGCCCAGGACCTAAAGTTCAAGCTGTAGTACTAGTACTAGAGAGAGAGGGAGAGAGAGGAAAAGAAGAAAAAAGCGCTCTGAGGGTACAGTGCCCAGGATGGGAGAGTTTACCAGGGCCTCTCTGATAGAGCACACATGGTTAGGGCATCTTTGAGGGACTGCTACTCAAGCAGGGGGAGAGGTAAACAGGTGGAAAAGGAGGTTTGCGCAGTGCCTGAGTAGCAAAAGTACCTGGTCATTACCAAGAGATAGATGGAGGATTATGAGAGAATCTGACGAAGAGGAGGCTGAGGGAGTGTGGCCGAGGGGTAGAAGGTGGAGGGGACAGGTAGGCAGGAGTGCTCACGACTCCATGTTTCATCCTACCCGCCACAGGCAGGAGTTAAGAGCATCGACACACCTGACAGGACACAGGCTCTCAGGACTATGCTGTTCTGTGTCTTGTCTCCTCGCTGGGCTGTCAGGTACCTCCATGACGAGGAGAGCCTTTCCACTATTTTGTCTTATTTTTTAATCAGGTTAGATCTACTCATCTTTTACCTTCCGCGATTATAGAAGCAGTCAGGCCTTTTGACAGATTCGAAGCCATCTGGGTTCATTGAAGGCATGATGTGTATCCGAGTAGAGTTGATGAGCTTTGTAATCTCGGCCTCCTTCCCGTGGTTGGTTACCAGATAGTCGATCAGGTGGAGCAGCAGCTCCCGCCCCACAGTCTGTGTGGAAGAGAAAGGAAGTGCTATCAGATCAGACACACGAAGGAAAACAGTTTCCCCAAGTTACAGTCCCCAGAAGGGGCCTGTACACATGATATTTTTAGACCAAAGTAGTTTTGGAGACCACTTGTCAGACAGTCTGACAAGTGAGTCAATTATGAGGTGTGCCGAGATGTATTTGTTAATAAAAATTTAAGCACTGATTTGAACAATTTCACTTGTGTGTATATGTGCAGGATGGAGTGTGAACCCAAAATAACTTACTTTTTTAAGAATGAGTTAGAGTGCATGTGTTCTGATCATAGCATTTTTTACTTGCTTGTCATCCACAATGCTTATGGAATGGTAAAGAAAGAAGCAGAGTTGCAGAGAGGGCCTGCAATTGTGTTTGTCTCTGAGAACAGACACCATTACCCCAGGTAACATTGTAGAGACTGAGGTTATTTATTAACCCAGTTAATCATTTAAACAGATTTCACATGTCTACAGCCTCCCATTATAAGTCCTCTTCCACATTTCTGTTTTTTTCTCCCTGATTCTGTGCGTTTCTAATCCATATTTTATGTTTGTGAACCTTTAGCCATTTATCTTTGTGAACTATTAACCACCATTTTTTGCTGCATGTTATTTTCTTTTAAAGGAACTCACTATTCTGCTTATATTAAAAATAAAACTAGGGGCCAGGAGTTTGGCCTAGTGGTAGAGTGCTTGCCTAGCCCAAGGATAGTGCCCAGGCCCTGAACTCAAGCCCAGGACTGGCAAATAAAAAAAAAATAATAAAATAAACAAATAAATAAATAAATAAAACGAAGCCAGGGTAGTTCTTTATTTGCTTCACTGGCACATAAAAAAGCCATCCTTTATGTACTCTGTTATCCTAATGAACACAGAATAGTTGAAATGGTCTAAAAATTGGGATATGTGATTTTTTTAAATTTAATTTTATTGTTAGGGTGATATATAGAGAGATTACAATTACATAGAAAGGTAGTGAGTACTTTTCTCCTAGAACATTGTTACCCCCTTGAGATATGTGAATTTTATGTTCACAGATGGTAATAAAATTTATAGTGGAAATTACTAAATTTGACTTCAGTTTTTTTTCTTACTCATTTTTCTCTTCCTCTTCCACAACCATGACTTTTTCAATCATTTCAGTTTTAGTCTCTGGTTAATATATGTACATATAATTAAATTTCATACATCTTATTAATAGGTAATATATACAATGTGCCATATAACTTGTTTTATATTCTTTTATTTTTAACTTATTTTTATTAGTATACCTTGATTGTACAAAAGTGCTTCATTGTGCTATTTCCATATATTCACATAATGTATTTTGATCAAATCACTCTATTACTCTATCACTCTTTCCTACCTCCATTACCTCTCATTTACTATAGAGTTATATAAATATTTGATAGTGTGTGGAAAATATAATGGAAGGCTATTTTAGCTAACAGTATTATGACTTTTATCTTATTTTTCTATTATCACTTTTAAAATTAAACCTGTGCTATTTTTACAAAAACAGTAAAGCCATGGTTCAGGAGATAAGCATATAACTAAAATGTTCTGTCTCAGTGCTCGACAATTATCATGTAATCTTCATTGCTGGGACTAGAATAAACAACTTATTATGCATAGGATAATTTCACAAATACTGAAGAAAACAGATGAAACTTCAGAGGGAGTTAAATAAAACCCTCTTTTTCTATTGGGCCACATTTGATATGTCTGTAACAGCAGATTTATGTCATTTTTTTCAAATGAGTAAAAATATCTCCAATATTCATTTATGTTTTATGTATAACCTTGCTTCCCTTCCTAATTTTAAGACTTTAGAATGAAGTTTTTGAATATAAGACCTTAGAGAGTTCAAATTTTAAGAAAGAGTTGGTCAAATCAGCACACCTTCACTTAGCCAGCATTTGCTCTGTCATGCGCGCTTCCTTACTGTTTGAATTAGCCCTGCTTCAGAGAGTACTCACACACAAGCTTCTGGAGCCTTTTACAGGTGACCTAAAGGCAGTTAGAATGGCAATAGTCCAGAAAGTAGAACACAAATTCCCTATCAGGTTTAGTTCATTTTCTGCCACTGTGCAATTTGCCAGATAGGTAAAAATGAGCCAGAGTCTAGCTCCCACAAGAATATGCTTACAAACAGGAAAAATTTTGAAGAAATCATCACATAGGTAGTAGTAGTAGTAGTAGTAGGTGTGTGTGTGTGTGTGTGTGTGTGTGTGTGTGTATGTGTGTGTAAGAGAGGGGAAGGAAAGGAGAGAGGAAGTGAAAGAGAAACTTTGGCTTTTCTAGTGGACTGTTTTTTAAAATGCTATAGTGCAAGGCTGTTTCTAGGAGGAAATGATTAGTTCTGGAACTCCATTGTGATATGTAACCGATTTGATTCATTTATCTGACTGCCTAGTTAATTCTTCTTGTTCAAATATCAACCTACACTCACTCCACATTATCTGTTGGAGACACCCTCCTCCCCATCTCAAGTTAGTCTAACTTATTCCATTTTATATATGCATTTTGTCTGGCAGGAAGGCTGTTTGTTTTGCTTTGCAGAGATTGTTCTTCTAAACTTAAGCAGAACCCAATCAGTGTTTTGTTTTGACAATATATTCTTTGAAAGGATTGGACAAGAGGACAAACAACCCCCTTGCCAAAATAAATAAATAAATAAATAAATGAATAAATAAAATAAGTCAAGAAATCAGTGACTCCAACCATTTCTTAGAATAGCTAGCTGAACTCAAACTACAAAACAAAATGTCAGCAACACATTCCTTCTCTCTAAGCATGGATGCCTATAAACCCTAGCCCTAATACCACGGTGGACACTTCTTACACTGTAGGCACTGATACATGCATATATCATCGACCTGGCCCCTTACCTCTCCTGGGAAGTGAACAAACCTTTGCCACCTTGCCAGTCTGCCTCTTGGTGAATTTTTTTTTTTTGCCAGTGCTAGGCCTTGAACTCAGGGCCTGAGCACTGTCCTTGGGCTTTCTCAAGGCTAGCGCTCTACCACTTGAGTCACAGCAGCACTTCCAGCTTTTTTCTATGTATATGATACCAAGGAATTGGATCCGGGTCTTTGCGCATGCTAGGCAAGCACTCTACCACTAGGCCAAACTCCCGGCCCACTTGGTGAATTTTTTCACATCCCCTGTACACAGCCCAAAGACCCCAGAATTAACTTTATCTGTCATACTTTTCCTGGTGTAGCCCTCACATCTCACATCTGTGCTAGCCAATGTTGTTCACATATGTTACAGTAACTGAACTAACCCGCCCTCCCCCACTGCATATGAGCTACACAAATGATAAGGTGATTCCAAGAATTTTCCATACTGAAAAAATGTTACAGGGTTCATTTCTGCTTATGACAAAAAGTTGAGGCAGCTGTTCACTGAAAAGAGAGGTGAATAAAAGGGTATTATTTGAGGAATCTAATATATGCTTAGAATAAATTAAGATGGTGTATTACCCGGAATAATCAATGAAGAGCTTTGCCTAAGTTCAAAAAAGAAACAAGTTTAATTATTTAAACACTGTACCACTAAGATCATTTTGCTGTTTTAGAGTAGTGGTAGAAAAAAACTGGGAGGTAACACAGGGATGAACAAGTTTGGCTTTTTTTCTGGTTATGGGGCTTGAATTCAAACCTTCAGTTCTTGCTAGACTTTTCACTCAAGGTTAGCTCTCTTCCACTTAACCCACCCTCCCATTCTAGTTCACTGAGATGAGAGTCTCTGTCTGTGTAGCTAAGTTTATAGGCATCAGCCACTGGCATGTGGCTAATTTTTGGTTTTGTTCTTTATAAATCTGGAACCTCTATTACATGTTAACTACAAATCCCAGATTTTCCTACGATAAGCTCCAGTTCACATACTATGTCTGTGTGGCAATTAATATACCCTGTAAACACAAGCATTTTTTTTTTCCTTTGTCAGTTGTGGGGCTTGAACTCTGGCTCTGGGCAATGTCCCTGAGCTCTTTAGCTCACAGCTCAAGGCTATCACTGTACCATTTAAACCACAGTGTCACTTCCAGTTTTCTGGTGGTTAACTGGAGATAAGAGACTCACAGACTTTTGTGCCTGGGCTGGCTGTGAACCACGATCCTTAGATCTCAGCCTCTGATTACAGGTGTGGGCCACCAGCACTGGGCAAACACAAGCATTTAAGTCTATAACATGTGTCTCAAACTATTTATTATATCCAGAGGGTATCTAAAGAATCATTTGCCCTTACTTTTTAGGTTGAATACTCACTAAAACCTAACCTAAACAATCATTTTCCTTTCAACTTTTATATCTAAGATATAATAAAAATATAAGTAAATGCTACTAAATGTGAAATTCTACATATTATGCAAACTTTTCAAGAGTCTAGATATCTAAAACTATATACAAACTGAATAAAACGAATTCGGAAGCTTAACAAATTCCTTGCCGAGCGCTGGTGGCTCAGCTGATGGTGTAATCCTACTACTCAGGAGGTGAAGATCTGAGGAACAAGATCTGAAGCCAGCTTGGGAAGGAACGTCCCTGAGATCTTTATCTCAGGCACCAAGAAGCCCAACGCAGAGCTGTGGCTCCATTGGAATACCAGCCTTGAGTTAAAAAGCTACAAAATAAAAAATAAAAAGATCCCAACCAAAATGATCTGAATATCTGGAGTAAAGGACAGGAAGAACCCCGTTTAGTGTGAGCAGGCTCAACCCTTCTAATTAAAATGATTAAACTTCAGGTGTGTCAATAGCAGTCTACATAAATTAAACCTTGAATTGGGTCTTCTAGAACATTCCAATGTGTATGCAAAGCAGGGTCTGGAAGAACCAGAAAAACATCTGGTAGGCTTATTAAAATGAGAAAGGCAGGAACTCAGAAATGTTTCTTTGTTATCCTTAAGACAAATGTTCATGTGGCTAGTGTCTGTGAGCTTCTCAAGGTGACTTTTGGGGCGGGGAATGTGGCTTAGTGGTAGAGTGTTTGCCTAGTATTAATGGAGTCCTGGGTTCAATTACTCAGTATCACATCAACAGAAAAAGCCAGAAATGGAGCTATGGCTCAAGTGGTAGACTGCTAGCTTTGAGCAAAACAAACAAACAAACAAACCCCAGCTCACACACAATGCCCAGGCCCTGAGTTTAAGCTATGGGACTGGCAATAAAAAAAAAATAGCATAAGCTGGGTGGTGTCTCATACCTGTAAGCCTTACTAACAGGAGGCTGAGATCTGAGGATCATAGCTCAAAGGCAGTTGGGGAAGTAAAATTTTAGAGACTACCTCCAATTAACCAACAAAAAATTGGACTGGATTTGTGGTATTGGTGGTAGAGTGCCAGCTATAAGCGCCACTGCCCCGCCCCCCCCCCAAAAAAGCCAACGAGCCAGGAATTTGGCTTAGTGGTAGAGTGTTTGCCTAGCATGCACGAAGACCCAGGTTTGATTCCTCTGTACCACAGAAAAAGTGAGAAGTGGTACTGTGGCTCAAGTGGTAGAGCTGTAGCTTTGAGAAAGTCCAAGGACAGTGCTCAGGCCCTGTGTTCAAGTGCCAGGACTGGAAAAAAAATAAGGCACATGAGAGAACAAAGCTCTGAGTTCAAGCCCACCAATACTATCCTAACAACAAAAAGGAAGAAAATACCATACTATTATTAGATAAAAGTACTTTCATAGGGCTGGGAGTTTGGCCTAGTGGTAGAGTGCTTGCTTAGCATGGATGAAGACCGGATTCGATTCCTCAGTACCATAGACATAGCAAAAAGCCGGAAGTGGTGTTGAGGCTCAAGTGGTAGAGCTGTATCCTTGAGAAAGTCCAAGGACAGTGCTCTAGCCCTGAGCCCAAGCCCAGGATTGGCAAAAAAAAAAAAAAAAAAAAAAGTACTTGCATAGACTCTGCCAGAAGGGTAGAGTATGTATAAGCCTCACATTTAGAATAAGACATTTCTTTTCTTTCTGTCTTTTCTTTCTTTCTTTCTTTCTTTCTTTCTTTCTTTCTTTCTTTCTTTCTTTCTTTCTCTCTCTCCTTCCTTCCTTCCTTCCTTCCTTCCTTCCTCCCTTCCTCCCTTCCTTCTTTCCTTCCTTCCTTCTTCCTCTCTCTCTCTCTCTCTCTCTCTCTCTCTCTCTCTCTCTCTCTCTCTCTCTCTCTCTCTCTCTCTCTCTCTCTCTCTCTCTCTCTCTCTCTCTCTCTCTCTCTCTCTCTCTCTCTCTCTCTCTCTCTCTCTCTCTCTCTCTCTCTCTCTCTCTCTCTCTCTCTCTCTCTCTCTCTCTCTCTCTCTGCCGGTTCTGAGGCTTGAACTCTAGGTCTGGGTGCTGTCCCTGAGCTCTTCAGTTCAAGGCTACCACCCTACCCCTGGAGCCACAGTGCCACTTTGGCTTTCTAGTGGTTAATTGGAAGTAAGAATCTCAGGGACTTTAGTGCCCGGGCTGGCTTTGAACCATGATCCTCAGATCCCAGCTTCCTGAGTAGCTAGGATTACAGGTATGAGCCACCGCAACTAAGACATTTCTTTCTTTTTTTTTTTTTTTTGCCAGTCCTGGGCTTGAGCTCAGGGCCTGAGCACTGTCCTTGGGCTTTCTCAAGGCTAGAGCTCTACCACTTGAGCCTCAGCACCACTTCCGGCTTTTTTCTATGTATGTGGTACCAAGGAATCAAACCCGGCTATTCATGCATGCTAGGCAGGCACTCTACCACTAGGCCAAACTCCTGGCCCAAGATATTTCTTAATAGTCCTAAAGAACTCAGATCGTGCCACCAGTTGGGATACGAAAGAAGTCAATATAATATCAAGTCTCTACCTCAAAGCACATTGAGACCTTTTTTTCCCTCCTGCTTAATCTCAGAGCTTAGCATTCTTCTAAGAATCAGAGTGAACTAGCAGTTCTTAATTTGATGGGGAGTACCAACTAGTCAGAGAGAAAGATGCCAGAAATTTGGGGAAATGGAAAGAAATTCGGTGAGAGCTTATCTCTGGAAGTTCCTGAGGATTAATATCTAAGCAGCAGACTGCAACCTCTGAAATGCCAGGAATTCAATAAGCTACTGGAGACAAAAAGAGCCATCTGTCTCTTATTAAAAATGGATTTCACGGGACCTTGATAAATAGACTAGATAGTAAAAGGAAAAGGAAGTCTAGAGGGCTGTGTGAAACAGTTGTTTTATTAAAAGCAACTTTGATCTAACATCCAGCAACATAGTCTCTTAGAAAAACAGTCTTCTATGCTCAGATGGATTGAGTTTCACCCTTCCCCAAATTAGATTCAGGGACCTATTCCTTAGAGATAGGGATGCACATCTTAGCTTCGACTGCAAGAAGTCCCCCTTTGGCGGGCAAGTTGGCCAGCAGGCTTGGCAGGGGCAAGAGGTGTGTGTCATGAAGGTAGAGCCAGTTCCTATGAAGTCTAAGCCAAATCGGGAAGCTTAGCACAGACCAAGGCATGCTGCTCATATTATCAAAAATCCCCAGGGGTGTGCTACATTGGCAGAGTGTACTGACTGGAATGTGCATTGACTGACTCTTGTGTATGTATGTATGTATGTATATGCGTGTGTGCATTCTGATCCTTAGCTTTTTTGCTCAAGGCCTGGTCTGATACCACTTGAGCCACCTGTACTTCCAGCTTTTTGCTGAAAGTAGACATGAGTTTCATGGATGCAACTGCTCAAGCTTGCTTTAAACTGTGATCCTCAGATCTCAGCCTTCTGGCACCCAATCTGTGCTACATGTTCTAAATGCCAAGCAGGAAATGAGTCAAGGCACCCAGCTGGTAGGAGTTCAGAGCTGAGTGCTGTGGCTCATCCAAGCCCCTTCTATAAAAGCAGCTCTCTGGCTTCTCTCTGAGGGCACTGAGCATGAAAGCAAATGGTTGAGCTGTATTAGACCTAGCCTCTTAGGATCCCCCAGAGGTCCCAAAACTTTCCAGGCCTTGCCGTTTTGTTATGATACATGACACTTTGCCTTGCTTCCTCTCTAGCAATACCCAAAGCTCAGCCACCTGAGGGGAAGTTTCTCTGGTGAGATTTCAGAAATGCACAGCATGTACATACCTCATCTCCATGCATATTCGCCACATATTTGAATTCTGGAATCCCAACTCTGTGTTCCTTTGGATACCGGCCCACAACAAGCACCCATAGGTTTCTACCTTTACAGAGCAGGGGGAAAGAAGAGAAAATTAAGTTGTCTCTTAAAATGTCAAATCAACATTGGGAGAATGAGAGTAGGAGACCAGCGAGGCTGTTTCTCCCATCTGATTATGTTCACGTCTCATGGTGCCTTAAGTTTCTTCATCTGGCTAACATTTCCGGGTTTAAAATGATCTTCACTGGCTGCCAGAAGTTAAGGAAATTCTTTCAATGTAATACAAATATTCTCCAATGTGACTTCTAAAATGTGACCACTTATTAAGTTACATTGCCCTTATTTTTATATAATGTTTATGTACTTTGTGCTGAGATCTTAGGCTCTCATAGAGACCATCTTGCTAAAGTACATAGTTATATAGGGCTAAATTATAGTTGATGGATGACTGGAAGAGTGCCATAACTCAAATTACATAAAAAGTGATAAAATGACAGCAATAAAACTTATAATTTAGGAGGAGAGTTTTAAGTAAATTCTGAATCATGGGCTGGGAGTTAGGCCTAGGGTAGAGTGCTTGCCTAGCATGCATGAAGACCTAGGCTCCATTCCTTGGTACCACATACATAGTAAAAGCCAGAAGTGGGGTTGTGGCTCAAGTGGTAGAACTCTAACCTTGAGAAAGCTCAAGGACAGTGATCAGGCCCTGAGTTTGGTCCCCAGGACTGGCAAAAAAAAAGAAAGAAAAGAAATTCCAAATCTTGTATTAAAATGCTGATGTGATATGGCCCTGTGGCTGTATCTTTAATGGGCACGAGTTTTGCCAAGTAGACAAGGAGTCACACCCATGCTAACAATGCTAAGGAAAGTTCAGCCCTAACCATGCCAGAGACTATCAGTATGGCCAGTGGAGATGAACAAGAAAACCACTGAGGATCTGCTGCGTGCAGACCTTACAGTTACACTCTGCTTCATGTAATCAATGACAATCCCTTGTCATGAGCCTCTGAGATGGCTTATTTTATTTATTCATTTATTTAGTTATTTTTGCCAGTTCTGGGGCTTATACTGAAGGCCCAGGCACTATCCCTGAGCTTCTTTTGCTCAGGGCTAGCACTCTACTACTTGAGCTACAGTGCCACTTCTGGCACTGAGGAACTGATCCCAGGGCTTCATACTTGCTAGGCAAGCACTCTACCGCTAAGCCACATTCCCAGCCCTGAGAGGCTTATTAATCAAACTTTATAAGTGAGAAAACCACTCTTCATAATGCCAATAATAAGTTATGAGTTGAGGCCTAAAGCCAACAGTTGAACTCTAATCCACAGGTCTCCAATTCTAGTGCTCCTCTACTCCCAAAGCTATCTATCTTTCAAGGGGCTTTGTTTCCAAGAGGTAAAAATGAGGTAGTCTCTTTCAATTCTAAAATTGTCCGGCTCTTTTAATAACAGTCTAAAATCAGTGACTGAGGTATGCTTGACATCTAGCATGCATACACATCCATCTGTGATAATTAAGCTTATGTGCAATGTTGGACTCCAGAAAAGGAACAGCAAGTAAGGGGTTAATATTGAACAGATTTCAACAAAATTTCATTCTTTAAATCTGGGACCCCACATTCAGTCACCATGAGAGATGAAGAAACAGCTGTTGGATCTGTCTTTTTTCAACAATTATTAATGAGAATAACAGTTTGGGATAATCTGCTGTGATAGGACATTGTTTTAGTTTGGTTACTACAGGAATTCTCCAGAAATACCAACAAAATGTAGTTTATCTGATTTATACCTCCTGTTCAGAGTTTTCGTTCATTCATACATATACTGAGTGGATTGTACTAAGGGTACTGTTGAAGAGAAGAATAAAAGAAATGGTTAACTTCTTTTCCAGGGAAGAGATGCTGAAACACTTCACAGATGTAGGGTTTCACACGTGACCTTTATGAACAGGGTCTGAAAACTGACTCTGAGTTGTCCACGTAAGGACGTCAACTCTATCAACTCATTCACCAGACCCCTCTGTTCTCCAGTGACAGCAATCCTCTCTGGTCACCTGGAACTTCAGTCCTACAAAATCAGCATTTCTGTGTGAGACTAAAAAGGACTTTTTAAGATTAAAAGTTTGTTTCTAGATGGATGCCAGTGGCTTACACCTGCAATTCTAGCTACTTAGGAAGCTGAGATCTGAGGATCATGGTTGGATGCCAACCCAGGTAGGAAAGTCGGTGCGACTCTTATCTCCAATAAACTACTCAGAAAAAGCTGGAAGTGGCACAATTGGGAAAATGCTAGACTTATGTAGAGAGAGGCTCAGGGATAACACCCAGTATATGAGTCCAAGGCCCAGAACTGGTAAATAAAAGTTTTTTTGGAGGGAACTAATAAATGTGCTCAAGAGTTCTGAAGTGCGTTTGCTGCCTCTTGTCTGTTCTACAAAGCCAGTGAATGTGGCTTCTAGATAACTTCGGTATCATTATTAACTCACTCAGGGTGTCACACAAATCTTGGACTGTGACATGGTAGATCAGAAGGTTTGTGGTTTAGAAGGATTCAATAATATTTATCAGACAAGAGAGCAAATAGTAAGTGCTAGCCATGTATTCTTTCCTAACTTCTAGGAGTTAAAGGTGGGGAGGGGGAGAAGCAGAGGTTTGGAAAAGTAAGCAAAGCTTCAACAGGTAGAAATAGGAGGTGCCACTCCACAGCAGAACCTTCGAGGATCGGTGTGAAAAATGCCAGTTCCTGAGCCCCAGCCTCCAGTAACTGGATCAGATACCACATGTAGACATTGAACATGTGCTGTGGTGACTCTGAGCTCCATTCAAGTTTGAAATCCACCAAGGGCAAGTTGGTGGATGTCCAGACAAATTTGGCAGCAGTGGATCTGCAGATAAAGCCATTATTTCACATGGAATCATGAATATGCTTGCATGTGAAGAGATTCACTTTCCCTACATTTTTAATATAGTTGCTGATTTTTTTTTTTTGTCAGCCAGTCATAGGGTTGAATTCAAGGCCTGAGCACTGTCCTTGGACACTTTTTGCTCAAGGCTAGCACTCTGCCACTTGAGCCACAGCACCACTTGCGGCTTTTTCTGAGGATGTGGTGTGCACCACTTCCAGTTTTCTAGTGGCTGATTGGAGATAAGAGTCTCACAGTCTTTAGGGTCTTTAGTGCCCGGGCTGGCTTTGAACATTGATTCTCAGATCTCAGTCTCCTGAGTAGTTAGGATTACAGGTGTGAGCTACAGTACCTGGCTCCAGTTTTTTTTTTAAAGAAATTAAAAGAAGAGCTGGACACTAATGTCTAATGCCTGCAATTATTGCTACTTAGCAGGCTGAGATCTGAGGATCATGGTTTGAAGCCAGTGTAGGCAGAAAAGAGATTTAGCTCCAATTCACTAGTAAAAAAGTTAGATAAAAGTAGAGGTGTGGCTCAAGTGGTAGAATGACAAGCCTTGTATGAAAAAACTAAGCAAGAATGTGAGGCCTTTGAGTTCCAGTCCCAGTAATAGCATGCACACACCTGTGCACACATTTATGCATACACACACAAAGAAAAACTAGAATACCAATTGCTACCACTTTTTTCTTTTTCTTTTTGTGGGTCATGGGGCTTGAACTCTGGCCTGGATGCTGTCCCTGAGCTCTTCAACTCAAGGCTACAGCCATAGTGTTGAGCCACAGCCCACTTCCTGTTTTCTAGTGATTAATTGGAGACAAGAGTCTCATGGCTTTTTATTGCCCTGGCTGGCTTTGAACCTCAGATTTCAGCCCCCTGCATAGCTAGGATTACAGGCATGAGCCACCGCACCCAGCAATTGCTACCATTTTTTAAGTCCAGATATTGTATGCCAGGGCTATGACAGTAAGCACTCATTCTATTTGTGTGGCTAGTATGCACAATCGTCACTAGGGAAGCCAAGTGGCAGAATCAGACCTGACTGCTCCCCAAACTTGGGCAGTTTTGATGGTACCAGACTGCCTCAATCTCATTAAAAGTATCAGTACTGAAACACAGCCATACCAAAATGGTAGTTACTAGCCTGTTGGAACCTAGGCCACCTGACTCGAGGAATCAGGAAATGTCAGCAAAGACTCCAGCCTGACCACAGGTATGAGACCCAGCTGAAAGCAGTGGTTGGCACCGAGGCCTTAGCTGCAGCCTTAGTGGGTAAATGCAGCTGCCAGAGGCGACCAAACCTGTTTATAAGTTCTGGCATGAACTTAAAAAATCAGATACATATTCATTGTGTAAACAACACCCTGTACAAAATTTAATATTTAATCACTTAGCCACTCAAAAAAAAATATGTTCACGATGCTTATCTTGAATGTGGCACCTGGTAAGATAAAACAAATGCAAGTCACTAACTGATTCTATTGTTCTGAGGAAAAAAGCCTACTGCTTTTCTGTTTCTGACATTACTTTCATAATTAAAAAAAATTAAGACCAATTTAAGCATAATGCTTGGTAAAGCTAGTGCGTATTGGGGAATCACCTAACTGGGGACTGGAAAACTCACTGCGCTGGCTTTCCTTGCCACGGTGCCCACAGCATCAGCATGGCACCTTGCCCTAACAGCACCTCAGGCCTCTCATGATCTTCCGTCATAGTCACAGATCAGTCTTTAACTGTTTTTGTTCTCACAGGAGCCACCCACCATATGACACCTTTAACACATGTTCTCCCTTCTGTATGGAAAGCCCCTAGCCTGGCAGAGCAAAGTGGCTAACTTCCTTCCACGTGACATTTCAAGGCTCATGTAAAACTAGCTTCCTACCCAACGCTTTTCTCACTCCATTGCTGGCCTCAGCTTAGATGATCCCCTTGAACTCTCCTAGTACCCCTGTCACCCCTCGTCTAACACTTAACTGGGAGGAATAACTGGGTTCCTGTAGACAAGGGACTGTGTATCTTTGGGCTTGCAGAGTTTAAGCATTGTCCTGGAGATGACTGATGAGTGTTTGCTGAATAGATGGATGAATGGCTAAATTAACATGCCAGAGGGGCTGCAATTAGAGGTTCAGATATTAGATGGACATCAGCTGGTTTCCACTATGGATGGAAATGTCTGTGACTAGTCTACCAGGCGCCTTCTTGTGTGGACCCTGGAAAGGACTCAATTTTCTAAAGCATCTCCAGTGTAGTTGGGTCTTCTTGGAGTATTTCTAGAAAAAAGTGCTGACATCCCAACCAAATATCTAGTTTCAAGTTAGACTCTTTCACCATTACGGGGAGGTAGAATTTCATTTGCAGACACATCGTCACCATGGCACTAAAGTTTTGAGTTCATGCCTGAGAAATTAGTGTTGAACAGGTCGGAAGGAAGGGCATTTGGAGTTTTCAAATCTCAAATCTCAGACATTCTCATTTTATTTATTTCAGTAATTAATGTATTTATTTTGCCAGTCCTGGGGCTTGAACTCAGGGGGCCTGAGCACTGCCCTTTTCTCAAGGCTAGCGCTCTACCACTTGAGCCACAGCACCACTTTTGGCTTTTTCTATGTATGTTAGTGCCAAGGAATTGAACCCAGGGCTTTGTGCATGTTAGGCAAGCACTCTACCACTAGACTATATTCCTGGCACCTCATTTTTAAATTAACTAATTAAGCAGGGTAGTTTTTCCACACATCTTCTCTCCCTCGATTCTTTTGGTGCCAGTTCTGGGGCTTGAACTATAGCCTAGGTGCTGTGCCTGAGCTTTTTGCTCAAGGCCAGTTCTCTACCACTTGAACCAGAGCTCTACTTCCAGCCATTTTTTTGGTAGCTTCTTGGAGATAAGAATTTTATGGACTTTTCTATCCTGACTTTAAACTGTGATCCTCAGAGCTAGCTCAACCTTCTGAGTAAGTAGGGTTACAGATGTGAGCCACCAGCACCCAACTATTGACTTTTTGTTTTCAAGTTCATGCTAGAATTGGCAAACAGGTTTGGTCATGTCTGACAGCTGTCTTTGCCATACTGAGGCCGCAGCTGCAGGCCACTCTGCCGACCACTGCCTTCAGCTCTGTCTCATACCTGGGATCATGCCAGAGTGTTTGCTGTCAGTTCCTGATCCCAAGTCAGATGGGCTGGGTTCCAGCAGGTTAGTTATTATTTTGGCTGCGGTTGTTTCATTGAATACTTATTTGGCCTTCTCTGACTGCCTTGCTGAAGTCTGGCCCCATTTACTTGACTGGCAGATGGAATGTTGATCTCTTTGCTGTCTATGCCTCTGTGTGTGTATGTGTGTGTGTGTGTGTGTGTGTGTGTGTGTAGATCCAAGCCAGGGCCTATGCAAGCTAGGTAAGCAATCTCCAGCAAATTACACCCCCAGTCTGACGTTCCCTCCGCTCCTTTTTGCTTTCTTCCAGTCCTGGGGCTTGAATTCAGGGCTTGGGCACCATTCTTGAGTTCTGAGCTGTTTATTTGTTTGCTTTATTTGTTTCTGCCAGTCCTGAGGACTGAACTCAGGGCCTGAGTATTGTCCTTGGGCTTTCTTCAAGGCTAGAGCTCTTGAGCCACAGCACCACTTCTGGTTTTTTCTATGTACATGGTACTGATGACTCCAACCTGGTTTTCACGCATGCTAGGCAGGCATTCTACCACTAGGCCAAACTCCCGGCCCAATCCTTGAGCTTTCCTTTTTGCTTAAGGCTAGCACTCTACCACTTGAACCATAGCACCACTTCCAGCTTTTTCTATGTATGTGGTACCGAGGAAAGGAATCCAGAGCTTTGTGTATTTTAAGGCAAGCTGTGTACCACTAGGCCAAATTTCCAATCCCTCCCATTTTTTTATTGAAAGAAAAATGGAAAGGAAAATATCTGAAGGCATGTCAGGTTGGAATAATTTTTTTTTGCCAGTCCTGGGCTTGAGCTCAGGGCCTGAGCACTGTCCTTGGGTTTTCTCAAGGCTAGAGCTCTACCACTTGAGCCTCAGCACCACTTCCAGTTTTTTTCTATGTATGTGGTACGGAGGAATCGAACCCGGGTCTTCGTGCATGCTAGGCAAGCACTCTACCACTAGGCCAAACTCCTGGTCCCTGGAATAAATTTTTTTGTTTTGCTTTCAAGATAGTTAAGACACCCAGAGAAAACAGAGGAGCTTGTCCTGTTCTCAGCTATTGTTGAGCCCAAACAGGAAGACGGCGGGGAATTCCTCCAGCCTCCCTCTCTTCTCCGTTGCTTCGTCTATTCCTGAGTCAGAGACTGCCTGATGCATCAGTTTCTTTCTTTTTAGCATCCCAAACTAGAAATTTTCTAACACAGAGTTTTAAAAACTAGAGACAATTCTCATGCGTTGATCATACCTTTTCTATATTCCTTTTCAGTCTTTTTATTTTGTCACAGAAAACTTGTTTTTTAAGTCCCCAAAGTTGAAATCCTCTAGAGGCCCAATACTATATAAAAAGCTGAGAACTTCCCTTTCAGTCCCTTGGGAGAGAGGTCAACATGATCAGATCATCTGGAAGGAAGGTTTAGTAGCACAAATGTGAAATTGAGCATTATCTAAGTACCAACAAGTACTTACTGGAATTTCCTAAATCTCATTTTTAAATTTTTTTAGTGTGAGAGACCAAACCTAGGGCCTCACAGATGCTAAGCAAGTATTTTTCAACTGAGCTATATATACTTCGTGGTACTTACCACATTATTGTAACACATAGAATCTCCCAGCTAGCACTGTAATGAATTTACTGTCTACGTGGGGTTTCTCTTGGGTGGTCACCAGGGGCCTTCTAGTTCAGTGGTGAGGTTGTGATTCTTCCTGTCCCATTCCTGTTCTCATTTCCTAACTGTGCCTATAGCTAAAAAGAGTGTTACCTACCTGTCACTGACAAGGAGATTCATTCTGAACCATTTCACAAGAAGACAGCTTGTTGGTGGTCTGCTTATTCATTTTTTCTTTTTGCCAGTCCTAGGGCTTGAACTCAGGGTCTGAGAACTATCATTGGGCTTTCTTTAGGCTAGAGCTCTACCACTTGAGCCACAGCACCACTTCTGCCTTTTTTTTCTATGTATGTGGTACCAAGGAATGGAACCCTGGTCTTCATGCATGCTGGGCAAGCACTCTACCACTAGACCAAACTCCCGGCCTTATTTTTATTGTTATTTATTATTACCTTAAGAACTCATCTTTTTGTGGCAAGAACAACAGTTCTTTATTTAGTATGCTATTCTCCCCAGAAAAAAATTTGAGAAAGAAGGACTTTACTTTAGGCATCATACTCCCCAAGTTTGTGCCCTAAAGTGAAGCAGGACAGAGTCTGGAATGAAGGATGCTAAGCTCCCCAAAGGAAAAAGTGTGAAGTTACCAAAATGAAGTTCCTTCCAGGACCTCAGGATCATTTTGACCTAAATCTTGTCTCTCTAGTGACTTAACAAAGATGGATTTCTCACTACTGTCATTATCTTGACATTTAAACTGCACCAATAGAACAACTAGTTTAGTCAGGACATCAAAACCAGTATTTCAGGGCTGCTGATGTGGCTCAGATATAAAGTGGATTCTGTCCCCAGCATGGCAAATCTAACAACAAACTAGTTTCTCAGTGGCACAGCATCTGCCACTCTGAACAGCACCTGAGATTGCTTAAATGCTATGCAGTTTCTGTAGTGGCGCCTTACAGAACAATGTGGTACACAGGTTCTAGAATCAGGTTGCCAGGGTTTAAAACCAGCTCTGTCACTTCCAAACCCTGTAATATTGGGCAGGTTGCTTCATCTCTCTGAGTGAATCAGTTTTTCTCATCTATGCAAAGAGAGTAAGGGTACATATACCTTTGGGGGGGTGTGTGTGTCTGTGCTATCTCATTTAATCCTCACAATTTTTCAGGGAGGTGGAAGTGTAACTCAGGGATGTCTAGCGTGCTCCATGCACTGGACTCCATCTTTAGCACCAGGAAAAACAAAAAAAAATCAACTAAAGCTATCAGACACACAGTGAGCATATGCACAGGTTTGCTGGGGACCTCAAATGCATTCCTGGGCTGCCGAGAGAAAGATATAAGTCCTGGCAGAAGCTGCAGCTTTACAGTAATCACAGCCTAATACCAACAGTCAGCTGAAATGTATGTCCTACAAGCTCTTCATCTCAGTTTGGATAGACCAACACCCACCTAGGTGTTAAAAAAGACAAGAAACTGGACAGTGAATTCAGAATGTAGAAGAACTCTTTTGAGAGAACATGTCCTTCAAAATGTCATAGGAAAAAAACAGTCACAGAAGTGACCAGCACCAGGCCACAGGTAAATTTATACTTTAGGGCCAAAGACTAAAGCTCATTCACAATTCCCAGGAGCACGATGCCAGGGGATATGAGTGCCCACGCTGGAAGCAGCATGCTCACATCACTCCGAAGGCAGGCAGGGAGCCAGGTCACTTCTGCGGTGTTGGATGATTAATGACAAACACATTTTTTTCACAACGTTTTCTCACGTGGCCTGTTTCCAGAGTGACCGAGGCCATCATACAGATTTTAACTCTTTCCATGTGCATGAGGTTGGAAACCATGTTGAGAATTTCTAGTTTAGCTGCTAGGGAGAAAATCCAACTTACTATTTTAAGAGGGCAAGGTAAGAGCTTGTAAACAAGGAACATACTTGTTAGAACTCAAACCAATGGCATGAAATTGGTTCGATATGACTAGGTCAGTGTCAACAAAAAGCACAAAGGCTGTCCCAGATTTTGAGATTAAAGAGACATACATTGCAAACAAATGGATGAACCTTAATTACAGTAGGTAGGATTCACAGGAGAGAAAGCAAATGTGGCAAAATGCTCTTCATGAAGAGCATGGGGGTATTTATTTTACTGTTTTTTTCTTCAATAGGATTGAAAATCTTCAAAATAAGCTGAAGGGATTAAGAGGCAGAAAAAAATGAGCCACAGACTAGAAAAAAATATGTACCCAAACCCTATCTGATAAAGGACTAGTATCCAAAATATAGAAGCACTAATAAAACTCAAGACAATTGGAAGTTTCTTACAAAACAAGACCTATTTTTTTTTTTTTTGCCAGTCCTGGGCTTGAGCTCAGGGCTTGAGCACTGTCCTTGGACTTTCTCAAGGCTAGAGCTCTACCACTTAAGCCTCAGCACCACTTCTGGCTTTTTTCTATGTATATGGTACCAAGGAATTGAACCCGGGTCTTCGTGCATGCTAGGCAAGCACTTTAACCACTAGGCCAAACTCCCGGCCCACAAGACCTATTTTTTTAACCATAGGATTCAGCAACCACTCTTTGTTATACACCTCTCCCCAAGGGAGATGAAAATTATGCCTTCATAAAAGCCTGTGCATGAATGTTTGTAGCAGATAATCAAAAGTTGGAAGCAACCAAGATTTCCTATAGTAGATGAGTGCGTAAATAAACGGTGATACATTAGACAATGGAATATTAGTGTTAAAAAGGAATGGTCTACCAAGTCATGAAAATACAGGGGGAAACTAAACATAAGTATTTTAGAAAAGGCAAAACTATAGAAACAGTAAAATTACCAGAGGTTGCAATAAGTTATTGAGGACAGAGGGATGAAAAGATGATACATAGAGGGTCTTTAGGGCAGTGAAACTAACTATATGATACAGTAATAGATCTGAGGGCGGGAGCAGAGCAGGACTAATGGCAGGAGAGGAAGGGAAGGGGGTAATCTGCAGGAGAAAGCAGAGGCTGCTGGGAAGGAAAGTACAAGGAAAAAAAAATAAACAGCCTCAAGGTCACATAGCTTGTGAACTCAGACTGAGGAGCTCTGCTTCAAAAGGAGTTACTACATAACTATGTACATGTCATTGTTAAGGATTCCGTCCATTTATCCATTTAACAAAATGCTAGCACATTTTCATCAAACTTAAGAATCACTCAAACTTCTTTCCAAGAAGTTGAGATATATGAGAGCAATTTGAATTTCTGAGATCTGAGGATCACAGTTCAAGTCTGAGAGACTCTCCAAGCACACACACACACACACACACACACACACACACACACACACACACACACGCACAAGTGGAGCTGTAGCTCAACTGGTTCAGTGCTAACCTTGAGTGAAAAAGCTAAGAGATAGCCCAGGCCATGGGTTCAAACCCCAGTATGATACAAACAACAGCAAAACACCCGCCCTTCAAGCATTCATTCCACCATTTTAATGCCCTGCTTTCAGAAAATTATCAGCAATTGACTCAAGCTTATCAGTGCAATAGAAACATGCTTTTTGCAGACCCATCAAAAATGACCACTCATCCAGGCTGAGCTGCTAGAGTAGAAATGCCTAGTGCTTTGGGGTTTTATGCAATGTTTCACTGAGGTTCTGATGATTAGGATGACAGAGCCTAACATATATAAATGATGTAGTAGTTATAGAAAAAGATTTCAGGCAATCTTACCTGCTTTAAAATCTCACGTTTTACATAATTTCAAAAGCAGGCAGTAAGGATCACCCTCATTTTTCAGATGAAAAGATAGTCTTAGGCAGCCATGGCTTTGGCTTGGTCTTGCACTGTTTCTCAAAAAGCTAATGTTTTCTTTCCATGAACAACATAACTTCCTCTGCTACCATCTTAGACGTAATTCATCTTTACCTTCCCTGGGAGAAAGAACTTGAAGTATTTAAATGCCCCCAAAAAGCAAGAGTTTTGTCTCTTATAGCTCTCCTCTGACCCCATAGCAGCAATGATTGACAGGTCATGTACTAATAGTGACACTCATCATTGAGAAGATGTCCTTTGGAAGACCATATATGTTTATTTTCTTCCATGTGTCTAAGGACTTTCAGAGTGCCTCCAATTGAAAGTCAATGTTATCTGTAAAATAGGTCTGGGCACACTAGACAAAGAAGTCATAATTTATTTTGGAAATAGAAATTTCTCAACTGTTTCTTGGGCTGTTTATTTATACCACTTGCTGCTCCTAAGTCTTCACCATGCTGAGAATTGTACCTTTTGCATGTAGTGTGTGTGAGCATGCGTGTGCATGTGTGTGCCGATGCTGGGGGCTTCAACTCAGGGCCTGGGTACTGTCCTTGAGCTTTCTCAAGGCTAGAGCTCTAACACTTGAACCACACCATCACTTCCAGCCTTTTCTATGAATGTGGTACTGAGGAATCAAATCCAGGTCTTGGTGCATGCTTGGCAAGCACTCTACCACTAGGCCAAATTCCCGGCCCAGATCTCAGTTGAGTAATCAGGATTACAGGAGTGAGCCACTGAAGCCTGGAAGACTGTAGCTTTAACAATGACATTTAAATAAGTTTAGTTTTTGTTCTAAAGGAGAAACCCTGAATGCAAAAATTCTGAACTATCTGCCAGAGAAGATCCAAGATTGCAGGACTGCAATCTGTTTGAAGGTCAGGAAAATCTAGGTCATAATCTTCCACTTCCATCAAATCAGCTCACATCTATCTTCAAATGTGGGTTCAGAAAGCAGCTGTTAATAAGCCACCTGAGTTTACCTATCTATTACATCATATCTTATCTTTATCTTAGTTTGTATTCATTTAATTAACAGTGCATGCTCTGCCAATTTCTCCAAGGACAGGAGGGAGCTTGGTCACATAACACATTGCACACTGGCAGACTGTTCTTCAGTGTGGCCTTGTGCTGATTTCGTGCCATATGTGCATACAATTCAAGACAGGTTTCTGGAAAGGGACCTACTTTTACACAGGGTATGACACAGAAACCATAGCAGGAAGTCCAAAGGATTATAAGAGGGCTGGGAGTATGGCCTAGTGGTAGAGTGCTTGCCTAGCATGCATGAAGACCCAGGTTCTATTCCTTGGAACCACATATATAGAAAAAAGCCGGAAGTAGTGCGGTGGCTCAAGTGGTAGAGTGCTAGCCTTGAAAAAGCCCAAGGACAGTGCTCAGGTCCTGAGCTCAAACCCAGGACTGGCTAAAAACCCAAAAGGCAAAGGATTATAAGAACCACTCTAGTGACAGACCTTCAGATATCTAGCCATTTTGAGATTTTAGATACTTCTCACAGTATGTAGAGTTGGTCTTAGTTTATCTTACTGGGAAAATCATAACTTAGTACCTATTATCTGCAGTACTTAGTGGCCAGTCTTATCCTGTCTCCTTAGTTGAGTGTAAGGCATTTGGAGATAGGAATCCTATCCAAACTGCCTCTATCTACTTTTCCACATTCCATCAATGGATGGGCTGCAAACATGAGGCAGATCTGTCGGGGTCCTTTGTCTTTGGTCCCTCTCGACTAGTAGGAGGGATGGGGAAAAACACACCCCGACCAGTCCAAGCTGCGAGAGGAGAGGGCCCACTGTCCTCCTGGCACTCAGCCTTCTTTCCCCGGAGCAGGAATAGAGACGCAAAGCAGCTTCACCAAGGCAGGAAAATCTCTCTCCCTCCAATAAAACCCCCCCTCTGAGGAAGTCCCTCCAGCTAATCTACCCTCACTCTAGGTCCCAGCAGAGACCGATAAACAATAACACATTTGTAACCAATGGTAATCAAGTCTCGTAATCAAGTCTCGCGCCCTGCCTCTTGTGCCTTGCCTTGTCTCAGCAGAAAGTTATTAGACATGGTGTTACTCGGCCCCCAACACAGATCGATCGATCGATCGATCGATCGATCTATCTATCTATCTATCTATCTATCTATCTATCTATCATCTAGTGTGTGTGTGTGTGTGTGTGTGTGTGTGTGTGTGTGTGTGTGTACTGGGGTTTGAACTCAAGGCCTGGTACTGCTCTCTAGCTTTTTCACTCGATCACATGAGCCACACTTCTACTTCTAACAGTGATTAATTGGAGGTAAGAGTTTCATGAATTTGATTTTTCTGCTCAGGCTGATCCCAGGATCCCAAAATCTCAGCCTCTTGAACAGCAACATAAGCTGCTGGCTCCCGGTAAAAGTTATACATTTTTTAAAAACTCCAACATTTTAGAAATAAATGCAAAGGAGGGGAAATCTATCCACATATTGTTTCATTCCTCAAAATGGATTCCAGATGAATTTAGTTGCTAATAACTAAAGCTGTAAAAAGTACGGAAAAAGTAAAGCAGGCATTTATGACCTTGGGGTAAAGGTTGGCCTCTCAACATGAGACTTAACATGCAAGTTGTAGAAAAATGAGGATGAATATAACCTCATGCAAATCAAAAACTTCTGTAAGGCGAACACATTAAAAACAAAACTTAGTAGATAAGTCAGGGTGAATGTCTTAGATACACATTGAAAGGACCAAATATAAGAAGGCCTGTGAAAACAGAAATGTAGACAAAAGGCCAGAAGAAATACAAATGACTGATAATCTTTGACTGTAGGCTCCAGGAGGCAGGGGCTTTGTTTGGCTACTGTCTCCAGCCCCCTCTTCAGTGTTTATTTAATGTTGAATGATGGCAAAGAATGGTCATTCTCACTTTTAGTCATGAACAAGGAATTTAAAGTGGAGATGATGTTTTGCTATTTGGGTAGGAAAAACAGAGTGTTGGTTAGGATGTGGGGAAATGAGCTTCCAGCCAGGTGCCAGGTATGGTGGTTTTGTTTTGTTTGTGATCATCTTGGGCATGAACTCAGGGCCTGGATGCTGTCCCTGGGCATTTTTTGTTCATTGTTAATGCTTTACCATTGGCAATGGCTACAGCTCTGCTTTTGGATTTTTTTGGTAAGTGTAGATAAAAATCATAGAGACATTCCTGCTTGTGCTAGCGTCAAACCTAGAAATTCAGATCTCAGTCTCCTCAGTAGCTAGGATTACAGGCATGAGCCACCAGTGCTCATGTTAAAAAAAGATGTTAAAAAAAGAAAAACTTTATTGAGATAGAATTCACAGAGCATACTATTGACCCATTTATTATAGGTATATGATCCAATGGATTTTGGTGCAATATATCATTTTTAAAAATTATACCAAACTATTTAATATTTTTTTGCTAGTTCTGGGGCTTGAACTTTGGGTCTGGGCACTGTCCTTGAGTTTCTTTTGCTCAAGGCTAGTGCTCTTACTACTTAAGGCAGAGTACCACTTCTGGCTGTTTCTGTTTTTATGGTACTGAGGAATCGAGCTCAGGGCTTCATGCATGCTAGGCAAGTACTCTACCACTAAGCCACTTTCCCACCCCCCAAACCTGTCATTTTTAACAATTGTGGGATTAATTAGATGACCATATTTCCAGAATTTTTTTCTTTCTTTTTGTGTTCAGGTACAAGAATTTGAACTCAGGGTCTCATACTTGCACAGGGTCTTGCCCTTCCACTTGAGTCATGCTTCTAGCCCTCTTATTTTTTTTCTGGTTAGAGATGGAATCTTTTAGGTTTTTTTTTCCCTGGCTAGCTTGAACCACAAGTTTCCAAATCTTAGCTTCCTGAATAGCTAGGATTACAGGCATTCCACCAGTGCCTGGCTCCAGTTTTTACTGTGTAAGTATTTACATAAACACTGTTTATCAACATACTCATACTTTGTATGGATGTTTCCATAGAAGTGAATGTTCAATGTGATAATAATAAATATAAAGGAAAAGGGTAATAGAGGAAACAGATTGGTCTTTTCCTAAGACTGCGTTACTGTTAAACATATTTTTAAATCTAGACAAGAGTGACCTCTAAATATTTAACCTCATTCCCTCAGGTTCCTCTCTATACAACACAGGGCTGGCCAGAGTGCTGTCACTGGTGTGGCCCAGATCCAAGGGTGTGCTCGCACAGGACAGGAACAAGGTCAGTCTCAACCTGTAAATGTGATAGGAACAAGGCTCTGACCAGGTACTTGTCTTGTGGCACCAGGTAGGTTAAGTCCTGGCAAGGCAACCTCTGCCACTGTACATGGGCATTTGCTCCACAGGGAACCAAAAGATTCAATAAAGTAAGGCACAATTACTGCCTGGCCAGCTGGGCATATGAAACCTAAGATACTCTTGGTAAACTCTTGTTTTTGGTGCCAGTCTTGGGGTTTGAACTTAGGGTGCTGTCCCTGAGTTTCTTTAGCTTAAGGCTAATGCTCTACAGCATCACTGCCGGCTTTTTTCTGAGTAGTCTGATGGAGAAAAAGAGTCTCATGACCTTTCCAGCTGGCTTCAAACTGAGATCCTTGGATCTCAGCCTCCTGAGTAGCTAGGATTATAGGCATGAGCCACTAGTGCCTGGCAAACATGAGAGTTTCAAACAACAAAGCATGTCAGTTCTATGTTCCACAGATGCCAGCCAGCACAACTTACATAATAGCCATTATGTAGCATATATTCTACAGCATTTGTGTGCCAATCATGTCCGGAACACTGGCCATTTATTAACTAACTTAGGTTCTGGTAGTCTATGAAGCAGCAGTCATCATTTCCACTTCAACAAACGCTGAGAGGGCAACATACTAGTTCAAGATCCTTGACTTAGAAAAAAATCCTATTAAGTGAAGTAAGCCAGACTCAAAGGAACATAGGCTCAATGGTTTCCCTCATTTGTCATAATTAGTAGAAACCTTGGGCTCTCCTGGTAGAGATTTTCAATGGAACAAAATCTAGATACATAAGACCATATACTATGACGCTAAATGTAAGGACCTCCAGGATATAGAAACAAAAGCCATATAATGAGTGACTGTTGTCTTTAATGTACTATGTTATCTCTCATCTCTTTTGCTGTCCCTTGGCTATCTCATATTGTTACAATATTTTACCTTGTTAACTAATATATTGTATATATGCTTATTTGGTTATTTGAAATAGGATAGGGAAGGGGGGAAAACAAGATGAGGGGCAGGGGTGGGGGGAGGGAAATGGGGACCAAGACATGAGAAAGGGTATCAATGTGAAGTAATGCACCTTCTATCTGGTGAATATAATGTAACCTTTCTATTAATTACAAAAGAAATATGGAAAAAAAAGATCCTGACTGCTTAACGGCAAAGCCAGGATTTGTACTTAAACAATTTATGCCCTTCAATGTGTTTGTTTTTTATTTTTTTTACACTGAAATTGGAACTCAGAGTCTTGTGCTTGCTAAGCCATGCTCTAGCCCTTTTTGCTTTTAGTTTAATGTTTTCTTTCTTTTTTTTTTTTTAATATATGGTCCCGTTTTTTGCCCAGAACCAGATTTGGACCTTGTTTCCTTTTATCTATGTTTCCCACATACCTGGGATTATAGGAATGACTATCATGCCCAGCTTTATCTCACTTTTTTTTTTGGACCTAGTTTGCCTTCAAACTACGATCTTCATAATCCCTGTCTCCAGAGATGTGACACTGTACCTAGTCAAGGTCTATACATATATATATATTCCTTTTTTTGTGTGGGTCATGAGGCTTGAACTCTGCCTGAGTGTTGTCCCTGAGCTACCCTCCTATCCTTGAGCCAAGCCCCACTTCCTGTTTTTCTAGAGGTTAATTGGAGATAAGAGTCTCAAGTTTGGGCTGGGAGTTTGTCCTAGTGGTTAAAGTGCTTGCCTAGCATGCACGAAGACCCGGGTTCGATTCCTCGGTACCACATACATAGAAAAAAGCCAGAAGTGGTGCTGAGGCTCAAGTGGTAGAGCTCTAGCCTTGAGAAAGTCCAATGACAGTGCTCAGGCCCTGAGCTCAAGCCCAGGACTGGCAAAAGAAAAAAAAAAAGAGTCTCAAGTTCTTTTGTGCCTGGGCTGGCTTTGAACCTTGATCCTTAGATCTCAGCCTCCTGAGCCTCCTGAGTAGCTAGGATTATAGGTGTGAGCCATCGTGCTGGGCTTAGTTCTCTAAATTTTATGCCTCGTACTAAAATCCACATTTTTTGAAAAAAAAATCAAGATAATTCTTTGCCAAACTATTGTCCTCCTACTACCTAATTAAGAAACTTTTCCTTTGTCTTTTTTATTCCCCCATCCCCTCCTCCATTTTTAAAAAATGATCGCCAACAAATAACTTGTTCTGACACCTACCAGAACAAGAAAAAGAAGAAAAAGTACTGTTGAACTCCTCACTGGGCATTTCTGATCTCTAGTTTACCCTGATTTGTGAGCGCATGGCAGTTGTGGAAATCATATGCTTAGTGGTTGACTTGTGCTGGGCTGTACTCCACGCCAGTAGTGACTTCTCCTGAATTGCACTGACTTGCACAGTAGTCCATATTATGTTCCTTCCAGGAAACAGACTTTGGATTATCAGCTGAGTAAATTCCAATGTTTGGGCAGCTTTGATTTCTCTGAATCTACCCAGGATAAGAAGCTATTTTATTGACTTCCTAATTTACCCCTTTCTCCATCTGTAGCACACAAGGAAAAGCTGTGTCTCTCCTCGTGCTACGAAACTGTTCACGACAGTTACTTGTGTCACCTGACCACCCACTTTTGAGTACTGGTCTCACCTCTGAACCTTGGTACTGCACCTCTTCTCTTTCCCCACTGGAAAGATGTTGAAAGGGCTCCATCCTACCAGGCAGAGTTCTAGGGGATCTGCACTCTTCCCATCTAAAGTATTTCTGGCTGTTCTTCCTGGAAAACCAAAGTTCCCAATGCCTCGCCCCTCTCACTCCACTTTGTCCCTCCATTGAGCCTATAGTGTGACTCTTGGTTGTGAGCAGGGAGGTTCCCAAGCTCAGGGAAATCAAGAGAGGCAAGTTTATGTTCTGGAGCCTTGTGATATTCAGAGACACACGGCCCAAGGCAGAGCAAGCACGTGGGAGTAGGTGAGGTCATGAACACAGATGATCAACTGAGACACCTTTTTGTTTATATAACCTCCAGGTACTTGGCTTGATATAAAGAGTATATACAATATTTTCCAACCATCTTGTGTTTTGATTGGTTTCAGAGGGCTCTGAGCCTTCAACTAGAGGGCTACATTCCAAAGCACAGGGACTAGACTGACTTCTTGGCATCCTCTAGAAAGGCAGAATCATTGACCTCTGATACAGCTTCAGTTTCCTCTTGGACAGGTATGAGGGCAAGGAAATATGTTTCATGCTAGTCACTGCTGGCCATGGAACCTTTGTTCCAGTAAGATCTTATATGAAAACCCAATGCAAAAAGTTAAAGCTGAACTGCTGTGGTTTAAGGAAGGCAGCTACATCATCTTCATAGAAGCCTTCTTGGATCTACATAACTACTGCATGTGGTAGCTGGGGCTTTGAATCCTGAAACACCTGGATTTGAATTCCTATCTTTTTCCTTATTAACCCAGTTGTCACAGGCTGACTTGTGCTGGTCACTAGTGGCTCATGCCTGTAATCCTAGCTACTCAGGAGGCTGAGATCTTAGGATTGCAGTTCAAAGCCAGCTTAAGTAGGAAAGTCTGTGAGACTATTTCCCTCCCCCCAAAAAAAGCCAGAAATAGAGCTGTGGCTCAAGTGATTAAGTACTAGCCTTGACCAAGGGCACTGGGATGGGGAGAGGGAAATGGGGACCAAGACATGAGAAAGGGTATCAATGTTTGTGAAGTAATGCACCTTCTATCTGGTGACTATAATGTAACCCTTCTATTAATTACAATAAAAATATATGAAAAAAAAAGTTCAAGGGCAATGCCCTGGTCCTGAGTTCAAGCCCTAGGACTAGTGCATGTGTGCGTACTCCCCCCCCACAAAGTATGAAACTTGTATTATTCATCTTCAAATACTATTTTAATCCTTCTTGTTTCTGAAGACAGTATCCTCAGAATAGAGAACAGGATGTCCTATGGAAACACAGTTCCCTTGAGGATTCAAATATCACCAATTTTAGTGAGAAGTTCTGTGTGTTGAAATACTTTCCTTATTTATCACTGTTCTTTGAACAAGTTGTTTTCATAAACAAACCCCATGACGAAACTATTCTTTTTTTTTGCCAGTCCTGGGCTTGAGCTCAGGGCTTAAGCACCGTCCTTGGACTTTCTCAAGGCTAGAGCTCTACCACTTGAGCCCCAGCACGACTTCCAGCTTTTTTCTATGTATGTGGTACCAAGCAATCGAACCCAGGTCTTCGTGCATGCTAGGCAAGCACTTTAACCACTAGGCCAAACTCCCGGCCCTGACGAAACTGTTCTAAAACTTCATATTTTCAAGTGACCATGAACCAGGCTTCCCTGGGGGAAAAAAGTGAGACTTTATCCTACAAATAACCAAACCAAACCAAACAACCCCACTCCCCCCCAAAAAAAAACCCAAAACAGAAAGTGGTGGAGGTATGGCTCAAGTGGTAGAGCACTTGCTTTGAGTGACAAAGCCAACTAAGAGTACAAGGTCCTGAGTTTAAGATCCAGTACACACATACAAAATCCATTATAACAATACCCTTCCTTGGCTGGAGTTTGGCCTAGTGGTAGAGTGCTTGTCTAGCTTGCATGAAGACCTGGATTCGATTCCTAGGTACCACACATGTAGAAAAAAGCCAGAAGTGGTGCTATGGCTCAGGTGGTAGAGGTCTAGCCTTTAGAAAGCCCAAGGACAGTGCTTGGAGTTCAGGCCCAAGATTGGAAGAAAAAAAAAAGTACCCTTCCTTGGCTGGGCACAGTGGCTCACACCTATAATCCTAGCTACTCAGGAGGTTGAGATCTGAGGATCGCAGTTCAAAACCAGCCCAGGCACTAGAGTCCATGAGACTCTCATCTCCAATTAACCACCAGAGAACTAAAGTGGTGTTGTGGTTCAATGGGTAGGGCAGTAGCCTTGAGCTGAAGAGCTCAGGGACAACACTCAGGCCCAGAGTTTAAGTCCCATGACCACCACCACCACCAACAAAAATACCCCTTCTGGGGGCCAGGAGTTTGGCTAGTGGTAGGGTGCTTGCTTAGCAAGCACAAGGACTGGGATTTGATTCCTCGGTACCACATCTACAGAAAAAGCTGGAAGTGGTGGTGTGGCTCAAGTGGTAGAGCTGCAGCCTTGAGAAAGTCCAAGGATAGTGCTTAGGCCCTGAGTTTAAGTCCCAGGACTGGAAAAAATACCCCTCCTGTACTCTTCCCCCCAAAAAGCCGGGCACTGGTGGCTTGGGTCTGTAATCCTAGCCTATCTTGGAGGCTGAGATATGACAATCATGGCTCAAAGCCAGGCCAGGCAAGAAAGTTGGTGAGACTCTTATCTCTACTTAACCATCAGAAAACTACAAGTGGTGCAGTGGCTCAAAGTGGTAAAGTGCTAGCCTTGAACAACAGAGTTTCAGGGACAGTGCCCAGGCTCTGAGTTCAAGCCCTAAAACTGACAAAAAACCAAAAACCAAAAAGCAAAGAAACAAAAAGTACTGGAGGTATGACTCAACTTGTCCCTAGCAGGAAAAAGTTAAAATCCCAGTACTTCTATCACAATAACAGCAAACAAAACAAAACAACAACCCATAGAATGTATCATTTTTTCAATGAGGCATAAATTCCTAGTCTTTCCCCTTGGATAAAGCAAAAAGGTTTCTTCATGTGTACCTCACACCATCCTCTGTCCCCTCCAGCTGTAATGAATTTGTTTTGTTCCTTACGGTCAATATGGTCCTTGATATCCAGACTTTTGAGGATAATACTTATTGCCTTGCCCTCCCTTTTCACCTGCCTCAGGCTTCCTGATCCTTCCAGCCTTGCATGCTAATCACATCTGTACTTAGTAGATGCCATTTCCATTCTATTCACCCCAACTCTGTTGGTGGGGGGCAGGACCATGCCTAACATTTATTTTGCCAGTCCTGAGGCTTAAACTCTAGGCCTGAGCACTGTCTTTGGGCTTTCTCAAGGCTAGAGCTCTATCACTTGAGCCACTGCATCATTTCGGGCTTTTTCTATGTATGTGGTACCAAGGAATAGAACCTGGGTCTTTGTGCATGCTAAGCAAGCACTCTACCACTAGGCCACACTCTCAGCCCTATGCCTAACTTCTGTATCCCTAGCAGTAGGCCAGAATATGCTACCAATTATAAGTATCCAGTAAGTATCATACAAGTCTGTCTGCAGAGAAATGGAATTTCCTTAAGCATTCTTTGGGACCTATTGTTCAGCCTTATGAATTTCAGTGTTGAATGTTCAGCAACATTTAGCATTAACCACCACCTTGAAAGGAAAGAGTTAACATAACCAATCTGCTTTACTTATTTCTGGGAATGCCTGAGTCATGGCAATGACCCTGAATCATACCCCAGCACTAAGGTCTTGAAATGTTCACTAATTATTGAGGTTATCTTGTATCCTAAGGCAGTGGGTCAGGATGTACTAAGCCTAAAGAAAGCACTGTGAAAGTAAAGGTGAACATTCGTGATGAGATGTGTACCAGGCACCGAGTGAGGGGCTGCATTCCAGGATTCGTTTGCTTGAAGAATTCTGAACACCCAAGACTTGAGTGGGCTTCCCTGGATAGATGTGTTTTTCACATTGTCTCTGTATTTCATAGCTGGAGGAAACACATGGGAATCCTCCAGAGAAAGGACAAGGAGCAAAGCTTTCTCTAGCTTTTGCCAGTGTGTGTTCGTATCCTACAGGTCTGGCACTGTAGCCTCTGCTGTAATCTTTGCTTAGAGTCTAACTTAGGTTGAGCTGGGAGTCCTTCCAGAAACTCACTATAGGGGGAAGGTCATAGAATGTCTCAAACATTTAGTTTTCCTCCTGCCTCATTTCCAATTTCATTTCCACCTCTACTGTTGATTCCAGTAGATCAGATTCAAAGCTGGCACATCCTGTAGCTCTATTCTGGTCTTCTGTTTATCTTACTCTCTTGTTATTTTTTTTTCTATTACTCCCATGGGTTTTAATCCCATTAGAGAGTTTATGACTTCTAAGCCAGACTTTTTTTCCTAAGCACCTGGTGTACAGTTACCTTCCTGTCAGATAGCCCAATGAAGTAGCTTCTAAAGATTTTAAGAAATTGTAAGAAAATTGACTAAGTCAGTGTCCATAATTTTATTACAAATTTGTCCTCGTCTTCTTTTCCCCATCATATACTAAATTGCCAAAACATGAAATCCAAGGGTTACCTTTGATTTTTCTTTTTCCTCATATTTTCCCCTCTCCTAATCCAATTCATTATGGATCCACTTCCAAAACAAATTTCAAATCCCTCTGCTTCCCTCCATTACTAAGATAGCATTTCAATCTGAATCACCACTGTCAACAACTTGCCTGGATTATCTATTTTTTTTTTTGCCAGTCCTGGGCTTGAACTCAGGGCCTGAGCACTGTCCTTGGGCTTTCCTCAAGGCTAGTGCTCTACCACTTGAGCCACAGCACCATTTCTGGCTTTTCTATGTATGTGGTACCGAGTAATTGAACCCGGGTCTTTATGCATGCTAGGCAAGCACTCTACCACTAGGCCAAATCCCAGCCCTGGATTATCTATTTTTATTTTCCCTGCCTCTATACTTGTTCTTTTCAGATGCTCTTTAAAAAATGTACATTCATTTGCACTACTCTGACTAAGACCATTTGAGACCATTGTTCTCAGAAAACAAGTTGAACTATGCAGGTGAGACTTGATTTACTAGGTGCTCTGTAATCATTTCCTTTACATCTCTCCACTTTTCCTTCCTTCCTTCCTTCCTTCCTTCCTTCCTTCCTTCCTTCCTTCCTTCCTTCCTTCCTTCCCTCCCTCCCTCCCTCCCTCCCTCCCTCTCTCTCTCTCTCTCTCTCTCTGTCTTTCTGTGGGTTATGGGGCTTGAACTCGGCCTGGACATTGTCCCTGAGCTCTTCAGCTCAAGGCTACCACCCTACCCTTGAGCCAAGCCCCACTTTCCATTTTCTAGAGGTTAATTGGCAATAAGAGTCTCAGGTCCTTTTGTGCCCGGGCTAGCTTTGAACCTTGATCCTCAGATCTCACCCTCCTGAGTAGCTAGGATTACAGGCATGAGCCACCGTGCCCGGCCTCTCCACCTTTCCTAAATGCCATCTTCTCTCATTTACCTTGTTCCAGCTACATTGGTCTCATCTCTATTCTTAGAATTTAGCAGTCCAGTTCACCTAGAGATCTTTGTGGTATCATGTAAATCAGGCTGTGAGAACGAACTCTTTCTCATTATTTAGATCTCAGCTCCAGTCTTTTATTCCTATAATATCCTTCCCAACAATAACTTCCAGGAAATCCTAGGCACTGAGAACATGCAGGGGATACATTCTAAGATCCCAATGGTTCTCTGAAACCCAATATGTATTATATTTTCCCCTACACATATCCCTATGATAAAGTTTAGTTTATTAATTAGACACAGTAAGATACTAAAGAGAATAAATAGTTATAAATGAAGAGAACACTATTAACCATAGCTAATATAAATAAAGAGAACAATGAAAACAATACACTATAATCGCCAGCTTCACTACCCTTGCTCTTTGGAACCATTATTGAGTAGAAGGGCTATGTAAACACAAGTGTTGGTGATACCATGACGATCTGATAACTGAGATGGCTACTAAGCACCGAAAGGGCAGGCAGCATATATGGGGCAGATATGATAGGTAGGGAGGGATGGGTCATAGACCAGGCTGGACAAGAAGGAATGGCATGAGATTTTATGCTATTTAGAATGGTGTGCAATTAAAACTTTTAAATTATTTCTGGAATTTTCCACTGCCTATTTTCAGGTCACACTTAACCTTGTGTAAATTAAACAATGGGAAGTGAAACTGGAGATAAGTGGAGACTGTAATAAGTAAGATGGCTTGGCCCCCTTCAAGTACTTCAGTTCCAAAGTAAGTTACTCTCTATGCCTTTTCTATGTGCCTCATAGTCATTATGAAAATCTGAGCTTGCTTTTGTCTCTCATTTCCCTCCCTCATGGGGCAATGTAAGACATAGAGCAGATGGGCTAGGAGTTTGGCCTAGTGGTAGAGTGCTTGCCTAGCATGCACGAAGACCCAGGTTCAATTCCTCGGTACCACATACATAGCAAAAAGCCAGAAGTGGTGCTGAGGCTCAAGTGGTAGAGTGCTAGCCTTGAGAAAGTCCAAGGACAGTGCTCAAGCTCTGAGCCCAAGCCCAGGACTGGCAAAAAAAAAAAAAAAAAAGAAATAGAGCAGAGATTCTGTTCATGCACTACAGTAGCCTTAGCCTAAATCAGTGCCTGGTAGAGACAGTTTCATGTTTACTTGCGAGCAAGAATCAACATACAGAACATGCAGTCTGAAAAGTCTGAAAGCATCTGTCATTGCTCCACATGCTTGTGTGTCAGGACTGTGGGCTACACAGTCCAAAAACTTACTGTGTCAATTTAGAAGGCCATGAGCTGGCATTTCTAACTTACCATTCTATATTTCTCCCAAATGGAAAGGAACCTACTAATAACAGAGGATATACCCACAAAGCTTATCTGTAGGTTCTCTGTTATTACAGTAAGGTTATTTATCTGAGTCCCAAAGAGCAAGAGAAAAAAAATACTTTCCTCTATGTACCTTTGGTATTGTGTGGAAGGTATAAATAAGTCTTTCTGATTAAAAATGTGAAATAATACTGGGCACTGGTGCCTCATGCCTACAGTTCTAGATACTAAGATCTGAGGATCTCAGTTTGAAACCAACTGAGGTAGGAAAGTCCTTGAGGCTCTTTTCTACAATTAGCCAACAGAAACTGGAAGGGGAGCTGTGGCTCAAAGTGGTAGATCACTAGACTTGAGGGGAAAAAGAAAAAGCTCAGGGATAGTGCCCAGGCCCTAAGTTCAAGCCCCATGACTGACAAAAAAAGTGAAAAAACTTCTGTGAAATGTCATATATTAAACCCAATTATTTGCTTTCCATATCTGCAGATGTCTGCATTTCTGTTAAGTAAATTCTTCTCGTTAAAAGGATTTAAAAAATATCTACTCTTCCTTTGAATACCTGTTTGAGGGGTAGATAGCATGTATGTAGGGGTAGAATGCCAGGCTTCTCAGTGAATATCAAATTCCACTATGTCTATTATTACTAGAAGATGCCAACTTTTCTGAGGCTTCCCACTGCAATCTAGTGACTCATTCTGACTGACACAGCACTGTGAAGCTCAATTCTACCTAAGTTATCACACTACTTACCATCAAACTAGTTTTAGCAAAAGAGATTACAGTGTAAGAAAGGAATGACACTATCTTGAGAGAGTAAAGCATTTTCATTCAACATACATAAGTATAGCTAAACATCATAATGTAAAAAATATATATACATATCCTGCATACATATATAATTTGTCATAACCTAGAACAGTATCTGTAGACTTTTATGTTCATTTAAGCATGGTGAACCTTTTTTAGGCTTAGAGTATCACCAAGCACATATTAAGACCTAGTATGCAGTTTCAGGGAGCCTGATAACTATCCTCCAGATACAAAAAATAGCTACCAGGAGATTCTCAGAAACACAAGATTCTGGATCTGATGGGAAATAGCAAAAGGCCTCTTGGAGGAATTAACATTGAACTGAATCAAACTAAGTTTCAGTTAATGGAATAAGAAATAAATGCTCTCTAATGTTCATTTGCACTCTAAAAATGTGATGTTCTATTAAAATTCACTTGATTGCATTCAGACAGACAGAAATCCAGCCCCCCACCCCGCTCCACAAACACAGAACCCAAACACTTTCAGACTGCTGGCTACAGAAACTTGGTTTGTCTTTATCAGCTTTTTGTGCCTGCAGTTTTAGACCAGATTCTTTAAGATGATGCATCATTTTGTGTCCAATATTTTACAATTCCTACTTTGCTCTGGCATATGATTCATAGCCCTTATCCACAAATGTAAATACATAATTCTAGAAGATCAATGTAACATTCAAATTAAATATAAATGAGAAACAAAAAAGAGCAATTTATAAGAATATGTCACCAACACATAGACACTTGGGGACAGTGCCACTAATGACATATTGGTGTCAGATTTTGCTTTGTTTTGTTTTTGGTCAGTTGTGGGGCTTAGACTCTGGGCCTGGGTGCTGTCCTTGAGCTCATCAGTTCAAGGCTACAACCCTACCTCTGGGCCTGGGCATTGTCCCTGAGTTCTTCAGCTCAAGGCTACCATCCTACCCCTAGAGCCAGATCACCACTTCCGGTTTTCTAGTGATAAATTGGAGATAAGAGTCTCATGGACTTTAGTGCTCAGGCTGGCTTTAAACCGTGATCCTCAGATCTTAGCCTCCACAGTAGCTAGGATTATAGGCGTGAGCCACTGTGCCCAACAAAGGAGGGGTATTTTTTTTCCAGTCTAGGGTATGGAACTCAGAGCCTGAGCACTGTGTGTGGGCTTTCTCAAGGCTAGAGTTCTATCACTTGAGCCACATCAGCACTTCCAGCTCTTTTCTACGTATGTGGTACTGAGGAATTGAACCCCTGTCTTCATGCAAGCTAGGGAAGCACCAAGGCAAGCCACCAAGCCCAGCTGAGAGTCAGATTTTTTTTTGTGGGTTATGGAGCTTGAACTCTGCCTGGATGCTGTCCTTGAGCTCTTCAGCTCAAGGCTACCACCCTAACTTTGAGTCAAGCCCCACTTCCCAATTTCTAGAGGTTAATTGGAGAGAAGAGTTTCAGATTCTTTTGTGCCCAGGCAGGCTTTGAACCTTGATCCTCAGATCTCAGTCTCCTAAGTAGCTAGGATTACTGGAGTGAGCCATTGTGCCCGGCAAGAGTCAGATTCTTATAGCTCCACTCCAGAGTCCTAATGTACACATGGATTACAAGTACAGACTGGTTCGGTTCTGTGGGAACTGATGGTAGGATTTTCTGCAAGGAAATAGGTTAAGCTTAAGTTGAGAGCAAAACACTCTGTTTCCCCTTCATTTACGTATAGTTGTGCTCCTGGGAAATTCAGCATATATAAGAACCATGAGAAATATTTTGTGTTGGTACATAAACAGTTGGTTTTAGGCTTAGATAATTATAAATTCTTCTTTTATATATGGAGGACACTGGAAGGTTTGGGGGGCAGAGTCTTTCAGTGTGCATGACTATTTTGTCTATTGCTGGCAGGTGGAATAAATGAGATATATCAGGAAGGAAACTTCCCAAAGACCCATAAATTATGGCCAAATCTTCTTGTCACATTTCCAAATTCACCCATAGGGGGCAGCATAACCTTTAATGAGAATCCCTTTTCTTAGATCAACATCTTAAACTAAATATAGCTATCTGGTGGATATGTTCTCAGAACTGAAAACCACAACCACATTCTCTCTTTTTGCTTTATAACCAAATAATAGAGGGGGGGGAGACAAACAAAGGCTGGGATTCAATCTACTTGGGATGAAACTGACAACAATGAAAAGGAATCGAAGAATTCTACTGGAGATCACTCAACACAGACAATAGACTTAATTCAGATATCTTCTTGCTTGATAGAAAATACCTGTTAGCTTTCAGAATTATAGGGACCAGAGGACAGGGGTGGAGGGGCCAGGTGCAGGAGCAACGTAGGAACAAGAAGAAGGGCAAAGATGGCTGGGGACAGAAAAAATGCTTGAAGATCCAGTCTTTGGCACAAGTCAGACTTGGGTTCCAGTCAAACATGCATTATCTACTAACCATGGATCATTTTCTTACTCTTATTTGTTAAAACATATAAATTGTTTTTCATACCATTGTCAGAGTGGGATGTGTGCAAAGTGACAGGCAAAAAGTAAAATTCAAATTCTGGATGTCAGTATTTAAAAAAAATCACATGTCACTTGTCTGTGGAGCATTGATGCTCAAATATATTTACTTGAAATAATTATGACTACTAGATGTTAGCAGGAAGAGTAAACTTCTATGTTACTTTTTGGATACTCTCTTAAAACATCATGTTAAAATATGGAGGGCATCTAACTTATTTCCTGAAAAGAAAAAAATGTAGATTATTTTAAATTTATTAAATAATCATAAAATAAGGCTTATTATTTAAGGTTAAAATGTTTGCACAACTTTAAATAAAAAAATGCATACTAGTCGGGCACTGATGGCTCATGTCTGTAGTCCTAGCTAATCAGGAGGCTGAGATCTAAGGATCAATGTTTGAAAACAGCTCTGGCAGAAAAGTCCTTGTGAATCTTTTTTTTTGTCGGTAGTGGGACTTGAACTCTGGGCCAGGGCATTGTCCCAGAGTTCTTCACATCAAGGCTACCACCCTACCCTTTAAGCCATTGCACCACTTCTGGTTTTCAGGTGGTTAATTGGAGATAAAAGTCTACGATTATAGGCATGAGCCACCTCACCCAGCAACCTGTGAGACTCTAATCTCCAATAAATTACTCAAAAAAGCCAGAAGTGGCCCTGTGGCTCAAGTGGTAGAGTGCTAGCTATGAGTACAAAGAGACTCAGGGACAGTGCCCAGGCCCTGAGTTAAAGCCCCAGGACTGGCAAAAAACAAAAACACTCCCCCCCTCAGTATATTATAGTAGACATTCTTTTATGGGGAGGGGTAGGGGTTGGTCAAGGCCTGGGTGATATCCCTAAATTCAGGCATAGTACTCCGCCCCTTTGAGCCACAGTTCCAATTCCAGTTTTATGGTGGTTAATTGGAGATGAGTCTCATGGAACTTCCTGCCAGGCTTGAATCTTGATCCTCAGATCTCAGCTTCATGAGTAGTTATGATTATAGGCAAGAGCCCAGCTTTAGTGGAAATTCTTACATTTTAGTGTTTTTCTTGATATTTAATACTTGATATGTTAATATTTACAACACAATAAACATATTATACAAGATCTCAAACTAGTTTTAGGAGAACATTTGGCAAATAGACAAAGTATAACTGAAAACCAAGTATTCTGCCCAAATATTCTATCTAATATTCTTTGTTGGGGGCAGACAATCAGCTAAAATCCTAGTTAATCAAGGGCAGAATGTGAACATAGCATATGCAGTGTAGGGACCAGATTCAAAGTCAACTTTAGGATGATTGCTAAACATTTGAAAGGTATAAGGACTCCTAGAAGAGACATACATTAAACTGCTACTGATTGAATATGTGACAATGACAGTTCTTGCAGAAAGAGACATAGTAAAATTTTCCTTACATTTTGAACCTAACAATGACAAATAAATACTATAATAATTTCTCAAGGCACTACTACTGAGTGCTGGTGGTTCAGGTCTAGATCCTAGCTACTTTCAGAGGCTGAAAACAAAAGGATTTAGCTAGAGGCGAGCCTGGGTAGAATAATTCTTGAGACCTTATCTTAAAAATATCAGCAAAAAACTGGGCTAGATGTATGATTCCAGCAGCAAAGTACCAGAGTAGCAAGTATGAGACACTGATTTCAAACTTCAGTACTACTAAAAAAGAAAAAGCACAAGCAACAGAATTATATACTATCACAAGCATACTAATTATATTAGACATGAAGACATTGTAAATTTTAGATGAGGTATTTTTTCCTTAACATAAATTTCTTGAAATTATAAATCAAGATAATCTTAAAAAAGGCCAATGTAGTAAATAATAATATTAATAGTACTATAATAATTATAATGAATATCTTGTCTTTGCTATGACAGCATTCTCTATCACATTGCTTACAACAGGAAAATGGCAGAAATGAAGTAAATATTATGTGGCCATCTCCATCTGTGGCAAAGTTGGGAGACTAGAGTTTGAATCTTTCTCTAACACTTATTTGCTCAGGGATTCCCCAGCAGGTTAATTAACCTGCCTATATTTGATATGCACTGATATGTATCAAACAGTGGGAGGAAAGTACATGATAACAGAGCTAATTACCTATCCAGGCCTTTTGCAATCTTCCTTACCTAGATAAAACAGATTAGATTCATCAGGAAGTGAATCAAAACTCTCAAAAGAGAGGTGGTAGAAGTTTCATTTAAAGGGATGCTTTGGCATTTCATTGGCAACACATCAGCTCCTTTGCTGTCATCTATAAGAATTCAGTCCTTAGTACAAAGTGTTTTTAGGGGAAAAAAGGAGAAACAATAAAAATAATCCTAAACAGGGTCAGGAATGTGGCTTAGTGGTAGACTGCTTGCCTAGCATTCATGAAACCCTGGGTTAGATTCCTCAGGATCACAGAAACAGAAAAAGTAAACGTGGTGCTGTTAGCTCAAGTGATAGAGTGCTAGCCTTGAGCAAAAAAAGTTCAGGTTCAGTGCCCAGGATCTGAATTTAAGCCATAGGACTAGAAAAAAAAAATCCTAAACTAAATTGGAAAGACAGGAAAACCCTGAAAAAACCTCTAAAAATACATGTGTATTTGAAAGTAGGGGTTCATGATGGCAAGAAGCAAATGGAACACATTTTGTAACTCAGCCAATATGCAACCCATTAAATATAGAATATTAATTGTATTCCAGGCCTCTTGTTAGACAAAGGAGTAGAGAACAAAAATGGTAGATGATCCCTAACTGATCAGAGGAAAGAATGAATATATGGCACCTTTTCTGATTTTTTTCTCAACTCAATACATACTTTTAGTTTTAGTTCCTTCTCTTGTTTCACCTATGTTTTTCTCTAGTATCACTAGGAAGTGGTAATTCCTTCACAAGACTCAATGGAAAAAAAAAGTGTAAAAACAATTGTATGTGTTCAGCTGGGTGCCAGTGGCTCATGAGTATAGCCCTAGCTACTCAGGAGGCTGAGATTTGAGGATCACAGTTCAAAGCCTGCAGGGCAGGGAAATCTGTGAGACCCTAATCCCTAATTAACTACCCAAAACTTGGCAGCCAGGCTCAAGTGATAGAGTGATGGCCTTGAGCACCAAAAAAAAAAAAAAAAAGCTCAGGCATGGCACCCAGGCCTGAGTTTAGGCCCCAGGCCCTCCCCACCCCCCAGGTATATGTATTCAACTTCAAGTAAGTTTCAAAATGAAAGGTGAAAAAAATCCCCAATGATAATTATCATGACACAAATCAATGGCTTCATATCATCCCTACTTATATAAAATTATTCCTAGCTGGATGCTAGTGGCTCACTCTTGTAATCCTAGCTCTTCAGGAGGTTGAGATCTGAAGATTGAGATTTGAAGACAGCCTAGGCAGAAATGTTTATGAGACTCTTTTTTTTTTTTTGCCAGTTCTGGGCTTGAACTCAGGGCCTGAGCACTGTCCTTGGATTTTCTCAAGGCTAGAGCTCTACCACTTGAGCCTCAGCACCACTCCTGGCTTTTTTCTATGTATGTGGTACTGAGGAATCGAACCCGGGTCTTCATGCATGCTAGGCAAGCACTTTTTTTTTTTTTTTTGCCAGTCCTGGGCTTGAGCTCAGGGCCTGAGCACTGTCCTTGGACTTTCTCAAGGATAGAGCTCTACCACTTGAGCCTCAGCACCACTTCCAGCTTTTTTCTATGTATGTGGTACCGAGGAATCGAACCCGGGTCTTCATGCATGCTAGGCAAGCACTTTAACCACTAGGCCAAACTCCCAGCCCTAGTCAAGCACTTTTAACTAATAGGGCAAACTCCTGGCCCCTGTTTATGAGACTCTTATCTCCAATTAAGGACCCAAAAGAGCCAGAGATGGATCTGTTGTCATGACAGTAGAATGCTAGCTAGCCTTGAGCACAAAAGCTCAGGGACAGAGCCCTAGGCAGGAAGGAAGGGAGGGAGGGAGAGAGGGAGAGGGAGAGGGAGAGAGGGAGAGGGAGAGAGGGAGAGGGAGAGGGAGAGGGAGAGAAAGAGAGAGAGAGAGAGAGAGAGAGAGAGAGAGAGAGAGAGAGAGAGAGAGAGAGAGAGAGAGAGAGAAAGAAAGGCGGGGAAGGGAGGGAGGGAGAGAGGAACAAAGGAAGGAAGCAGAAATTATCTCTAAAGATGTAAATAACTAAGAAACGACATAAAAAAGAGGTTAAAATACTATACAGAAATGAACTCTGTCATTTCCTCGAAAGAGTAATGAAATCATATAAAATGGGAAAAAGTGTAATATATTCATAATTATAAACATGAAAGCACCTGTGATACCCACATACAAAACTCCTAAATGAATCTGTCTAGGTAGGATTATTATTTTCTTTTTTCCATGGAAAAAGTTGCCCATGTTAATAATAAAAATAAATAAATTACACTTATCGCAAAGCCTGTCTGCTTAGCAAACTTACCCCATACCAGTGGGCATAGTGGCTAGAGAAAATTGTCCATTGAGGAAAAAAGGTATTAATGAAGGCACAGCATCTTAGTTACCACCCTCATATGTAGATACTTCAGCAACTGACTCACATTAGTGCAGCATAGTTTAACCTACTACTTAAAACCTAGGGCATATTTGAATAATTAATTACGTGAAGAAAAATCTCAGAGAAACATACTCAGTGCAAACATTTGGCCACCATGGTCACATTTTATTATTAAATGATAATCTCTAAATCCTTTAACCATAAGAGTGCATGCAAGGGGCTGAGAGAAAGGGAAGGGAAGATACTGTATGGAAGGAAATATTCTCTCATTACCTGACTTATGTAACTGTACTTTCTTTGTACATCACAGTTATAATAACAACAAAGTAAATTTTAAAAGAAAAAAAGAAGAAAGAAAAGAAATCTGTGAGCCCGTGGCTCATGTCAGTAATCTTAACTACTCAGAAGTCTGAGCTCTGATGATCATGGTTCAAAGCCAGCCCGGGAGAGGAAAGTCCATGAGACTCTTTATTACAAAGAAACATCAGAAAACTGGAAGTGAAACTGTGGCTCAAAGTGGTAGAATGCTAGCTTTGAGCAAGAAAAAAAAACAACAACCTCAGGAACAGTGCCCAGGCCCTGAGTTCAACTTCTACAACTGACAAAAAAAACAAAAACAAAAACAAAAAAACCCCCAGGCACTGGTGGCTGTAATCCTTGCCACTCAGGAAGCTGAGATCAGAGAATTTTGGTTTGAAGCCAGACTGGAGGAAAAGGCCAGGAATGTCTGTGAAACTCTTTTTTTTCAGTTGTGAGGTTTGAACTCAGGGACTGAGAGCACTGTTTCTGGAGCTTTTTGAACCACAGTTCCACTTCGGGCTTTTTTTTTTTTTCTTAATTAGAGATCAGAGTCTCATAGACTTTCCCAGGTGGCTTTGAACCATGATCTTCAATTCACAGCTTCCTGAGTAGCTACAATTACATGGCATCCATGAGAGTCTTATCTCAAATTAACTACTTAAAAACTGGAAGTGGAGCTGTGGCTTAAAATTGGTAGAGTACTATCCCTAAGTACAAAAATTCAATAATAACATCCAGGCCCTGAATTTAAGCCCTAACACTGGGGAAAAAAAGGAAAGAAAAGAAAAATATAATTAAGCCTGTGGGTTTTCAGCATTCCTGTAGTTTGATTTCATGCAGGTCAGGTCAGAATAGTTAATTCACACTTTCAAAGAGATTCTTCTTTCTACTGTCACACTTTGTGCTTGAAAAAATGAAAACTTTAAGTACTTAAAATTAACATCATCATCATCTTGCAGCTTAAATGATGACTTAACAATAACTCAAGCTAGCTGTGTTCTATATATTCTTTATTCATGTAATTAGTATTCTTAGATCTTTTAAAATTGCTCAAGCCCTAGGGGGAAATGATTTCAAAAGATTGAATGCATGTGCTGATTTAAGATACAATTTCTCACACATCCAACCTCTATAATTTGGACTTATAGAACAATATAGAATAATTCTGGCACTACCTCTTTGGCAGTGTTTTAAAATTAAGGTGTTATTATACAGAGCTTAATTCTTTTGAAAAAATGACTGCTTAGGAATATGGTCATAAAGAGATTTTCAACTAACTTAAAAATTCAGAGCTAAACTCCAAGTAAAGCTCAAAGAGTTGGAATCTAAACTCTTCAAATTTCATGAAACTTTTCATTCAAGCATTAAGTTTTCTGGTAATGTCTTGGAAGGAGTGCTGATGTAATAAAAGATTAAGAAATAATATCATCTGATGTAATTATTTGCCTTGGGCAAAATAATCTGGGTATCAATCCTGATAAAATCCTGATTTAAAAAAACTGTATATTTAGCTTATGGATAACATGCTAGCATGTTTGAGGCCCTGGGTTTGATTCTCAGTACTGGAGAAAATCATCTGGGTGAATTTGAACAAAAGAATTAATTTCTCTATGATTCAAAAGTTTAGTCTCCAAAGGTGAGAATTATATAAATGAGCATTTCTAGAACAAATGACAAACATGAAGATAGTGGAAGAGTAGTAAATCACTAGGGACATTGCTATCTAGCAATTGTCTTCAAATGGATACAATTTTTAACCACTTCATTTTGCAGGATTTAATACACGTGACAGACCTTATCCAGGAAACTGTCCTGACGTTCTAGTTCAAGAGACACTGGAAGAAACCCACACTTTATTTAAAGGAGCCAAGGAGAAAGGGAACTGGGATGGATGATAGCTTTTCTTAGGGTATGTTAATTTTGAAAAAGAACTAAAAGACTGGGATGAACTGGGATCTGCAAGATCCCTAAAGACAGAACTCTAATAATGAAAATGACTCAAGGAATTACAACAGCGGCTCAGTAAAACTCAGTTCTTCCCCCTATACTCCTGACAGGGCAAAATAAAGTAAAACAACAAACCCGAGAACCACCACTTGGCGAGGCACTGGTTTACCTGCTTGGAGGCTGTGGTGGTAGCTCCCCGGGCGGGGGTGGAGCGGGGTGGCGGGGTATTTAATGAGAAAAGGGCCCGGCGAGGGGAACAGCGTACAGGAGACCGACCCTACCTTTCACAGATTTCCCAACACTGTGTAAGTGAGTGATGGAACTGTAGTTTTGGGCAACACCTTTCAAGAACGCTTCCATCTCTTCTTGGTGGTGATATCTGAAATCCAGCGCAGATACCAGGGGCAGCAGAAGCCCAAGCCAGAGGCACGGGAAGTCCATGTTCTAGAGATGAATAAAAATCAAGAATAAAGTCGAGGGGAAGACATAGGAAGCCAGGGGACAACGGCTCGCCCCAGCTCAGCGTTCCACTCCCGGATGCTTTTCCCGAGGAGCACCAAAGTTGGAAAGCAACACCTTCGGGAGTTAGTGCCATCAACAGCCGAGAGCTCCGAGAGCTCCGAGAGCCCACGGTGCGGTTCTCCCCGCTGCCCGCCCCCTCCCGGCAGCTGCAGCAGCTGCGCCCGGCGTCGCGCTCCCCTACTCACCACGGCTCAGGCGCGCGTCTATTGCCCGCCCGCCAGTCGGCGGCCGCCCGCAGGGCCTTAAGTTATAGTCCGGTCTGGGGGCGGGCACTCCCTGACCCCTCCCCCAGGACCTCCTATGGTCCAATCAGGAGCCTTATGGGTCCCTTGTGGGAGGGGCCTCGGTCGCCTTCGCACCTAGGAGTCTGTGCCCACGCCACGCCGTGCGCCAGGAGCAGCATGGGCCTTAGGAGGCCGGGGGGGGGGGGGGGGGGGGGCGGGGAGGGGGTGCGGCCGCCCGTGCAGGTGGGCGGTGGGCTGTGGCGGCGTCGCACAGACTGGGCGTTTTACAGGACCCCAAATGAAACTTGGGCCCTGGCTTGGGCCGTGGCTGCCCCAGAGCGCTGTGCTGAGCAGACACTGTCAGCAGCGGAGGCCAGGATGGAGATGGTAAGGTTGTGTGACTTTTCTGAGGGGTGGCGTGGGGTGGTATGGCCGTCCTGCTCTGAAAGACACCCCACAGCCTCCGGGGGACTGGGAGAGCCCTGTCAGGCCGTAAGGACGCAGAAAGCTCGGAAACTGCAGATTTCAGAGAGCATTCAGATAGGATGGGGCCTCCTCCCAGATGAATGCAACAGAATTTCTCTGGGATACGGGTAGGAAAATTCGAAGTCAGGGCCTTGCACTTGCTAGGCAGGTGCTCAACTACTTGAGCCACGTCCATAGCCTTTGTTCCTTTAGTTATTCTTCGTTTAAGGTTTTGCGTTTTGCTCAGGGCCCACCTAAAACCACGTGACTCCTTCTTAAGGCTTTCTGCGTAGCTGTGGGAGCTGACACGTTCCTACCTCAGCCTCCCCAGTTAAGTTAGGCAGTTAGGTTTACAGGTGTGACCCACTGCATCTTGCAAGAAAGGGTATTTTTGGAGACCTTGAGTGAATTCTGTGTGCCTTCCAAAGTTGAGAATCTCAAAGTCAAGCCCAGATGTTATTCCTAGAACTTGGGGGAGGAGGAAGTTGTGGGGAGGGGATGCCTAGGTCTCCAGAGATTCCAAGGCAGTGGAGCTGGGGAGTTTTAAGAGCTGAGACCCTGGTGGCTGCTTCCAGTCACTGTGCCATAGTATCCTGGCCTGTAAAATGGAGACCATATTTTAGCTGAAGGTAAAATTGGTAGGCATGTGAGAATTCAAGGGCACTCTTGGTCAGCTTGCTTCCTGTTGGCTAACACTCTACCGCTTGAGCAACCTCTCCAGTCTGGCATGTTGCTGGTTAATTGCAGATAGTTTCTCAGACTTTTCTGCTCCAGTCGGTCTGGAACCTTGAATCTTCAGATCTACAGGCATGAACCAACAGTGCTATCTAATTCATAAATCTGACAGGTTTTGGAGTGGATTTTAAAAACTTGCTCAGTCTTTACTATGTTAAAAATGACTTCCTCTCTCCTGGTTTGAAGAGGTCCTTTCACTTTCTATGGAATAACAGGCCTGAGGGGAGGGACTAGGATTTCAGGAAATTGAACTGAGGTGCTACAGGGAATGGGGAAGGGAGGTGATCAAGAACAAAGGGCAGGGTTGTTTGCACAGTGGGCAGACTCTGTCAGTAACCGAAGCAAATGGAAGCTCTATGATTTCCTAGAGGTGTTGTGACTGGCGACTAAGGAGATGTCGATTTTCTTAATGCTGAGATAGAGAAGTCAACATGGTTATTCCAGAAAAAAGGGAGGGGCGTGTGGCTGAAATTGCTGCCTTCAGGGGTTCACATGAGGTGATGGGGAAACAGATTCAGATCTCTACTCCCAAGGATGAAATAGGGAACACAGGAATGAATGAAGTCTGAAGGTTTTTAGGTCCTAGTTATTCCTCTATAGTCTTCATCCTAGTTCCAGCAAACAAGTGTGATCTATATGGTTCAAAGCCAGATGAGACAGGAAACTCCATGAGATTCATCTCCAGTTAACCACCAAAAAAGCCAGAAGTAGAGCAACAGCTCAAGGGGTAGAGTGCTATCATTGAGCAAGTAACAGCGCCAGACCCAGAGTTCAAGCCCCCAAGTTTAAGCCCCAGGACTAGCACACACACACACACACACACACACACACACACACACACACACGGGAAGTGTGATCCAAGGCACACTTTCACAACTTAAGGAGAAAGAACATCTGCTCAAAAAAGACTGGCACAAAACCAGCCTGAACAAAAAGTTAACAAGACCTCATCTCAATCAATAATCTAGGCATGGTGAGACTAGACTGTGGAACCATGTAACTGGTTTTGTGCCAGTCTTTCTGACCTCTGCTTCCCAAGTATCTGGTGTTATAGATATGAACTACTAGCTAAGATTTTTTTTTTTGCCAGTCCTGGGCTTGAGCTCGGGGCCTGAGCACTGTCCTTGGACTTTCTCAAGGCTAGAGCCTCTACCACTTGAGCCTCAGCACCCCTTCTGGCTTTTTTCTATGTGTGTGGTATTGAGGAATCAAACTGGGTCTTCATGCATGCTAGGCAAGCACTCTACCACTAGGCCAACTCCCAGCCTAGCTAGGAGTTTTGAAGTGAAAGCCTGACACAGAAAAGAAACAAAGATATCCAAGATAATTTTCCCCAGGTCTTTCCATTTCCTTATGAATGGTGCAATATCATTCTTTCTGATGGAAGTATAGAATTCCACTGTGTTTATATATCATATTTTTTGTCCATTTATTCACCCATTGAGGGGCATCTGGGTTGATTCAATATCTTGGCTATGGTAAACAAGGTGCAACATGGTTGTGCTAATAGCTTTAGTTTGGCCTTGTTCATGTTCTATTGTATAAATGCCTAGGATTGGAATTACTACGTCATAAGTAAGCTCTGTTTAGTCTTTTAGGGAACTTCCATACAGCTTTCCAGAGTATTTGAACAAGTTTACATCTTCACCAACAGCATGTAATGTTCTTTTTTGGCCATATCCCCACCAGTACTTGTTATTGTTATATTTCTTGATAACAGCTATTCTAACTGGGGTGAGGTGGAATTTCAATGTTGCTTTGATTTGCATTTCTTTTATGGCCAGGGATGTTGAACATCTCTTCATGTGTATATTGGCCATTCTGACTTCTGAGAAGTCTATCTTTTAAGTTTTTAGCTCATTTATTGAGTTGTTGTTTCTTTAAGAGATAATTTTAGGGGGGTTAATTTTTGAGCTCTAAGTATATTTTCCTTGTTAAAAATATATTATAGAAGCAGTGTTCTGTTGTTATATTCCACATAGATTTTTTTCTGTCTCCAAATGTTGGAATTCTATCTGGCCATTAAGCCCTGTCTCAGAAAACACAGTCTTTCCAGTCATCTTTCTTGACAGTCCTCACACTATTATTCCTTTGGGATAATAAATAAAATTCCTTCCTTCCTTCCTTCCTTCCTTCCTTCCTTCCTTCCTTCCTTCCTCCCTCCCTCCCTCCCTCCCTCCCTCCCTCCCTGCCTCCCTCTCTCCCTCCTTCCTCCCTCCTTTCTTCCTTTCCTTCCTCTCTCCTTTCTTCTTCCCTTCTTTCCTTCCCTCCCTGCCTCCCTTCATTTTCACTTTCTTCTCTCTCTCTCTCCCTCCCTCCCCCCTTTCTGTACTGTGGTTTTAACTCGGTTTCATAATTGCTAGGCAGATGTTCCACACTGAACCATGCCTCTAGCCCTGATTTTCACTGATTATTTTTAAGTCTCACTTCCTACTTAGGTATGCACCTGAGATGCCATCTGCCTACTTTAGCCTCCTTGTAATTATTAGGATCTCAGACTTTTCATCACCACATTCAGCTTCTATTCTGTGATAGTTCATGGACTTTTCTGCCCAGACTGACCTGGTACATGATTCTGCTTATCTTAGCTGTCCATGTAGCTTGAGATAATAGGTACATATCACCAAGCCCAGTTATGGATTGAGAAGGGGTCTCATGAACTTCTCTGCCCAGGATGGCCTCAAACTGTGATCCTTCCATTACCAGCCTCCCATGTTGCTAGGATTACAGGCATGAGCCATGGGCACCTTAGGTTTATATTTTCCTTATTAATCTTGTAATATATACTAGTATGTTTATTCAGTCATTTACTGAGTACCTACTACATGCCCAATATACTAATCATCTGTACTTGAAATTCATTCATGTGTTCCCGAATGCTGACTATCCTCTGTATCTAGGTATTAGGTTACCTTGATAAGCCACACAGACTGAGTCCCTGTTTCAGAATTGGCAGCCTGTTGGTAAAGAGAATTCTTGTTAGCTTCTTGAAGACAGAGGCTGCGTATGATTCATATTTGTGTCTATGTCAGGAACCAGTATGTCTCCTTCATATCTGTTCAATAAAAATTTTGTTGAGTGAAATAGAATATGACTCGATTTCAGTAGCACTTTGCCAATGAGTAATATTAAGGTCTGACACAATTCTAGACAAATATTTTGCAGGTTGTAGGATTTGTAATAAAAAGGATGCCATCACCACAGAAGTCTTCTGCCCTGGGTTTATGGTACCTTTGTTAGCATTGCAACATAGAAATTCATCAGGCATGACTTATTCCCAGCCAGCTTTTTACAATTGCTTTTTATTAGTTATTCCTTCATGATGTCTTAGAGAGCTACTCCATAAATTTATTTAATGGTTATTTAGGAACTCTTTCATGGTATTTCCAGATTAATGAGCTATGTAGGTGGCAATGAAATTTTTATAGCATTTTTTTGTTGTTGTGTATTTTCTGTGCACATTTTTTTTCAGTACTGGGGCTTGAACTTAATGCCTTTAACTTTTTTTTCCCCGCTCAAGTTTGGCACTCTATCACTTTAACCACAACTCTGTTTCCTCAAGTTTGGCATTCTACCACTTTAACCACAACTCTGTTTCCTCAAGTCTGGCACTCTACCACTTTAACCACAACTCTGTTTCCAGGAGTTTGCTGGTTAATTGGAGATGAGTCTCATAAACTTTTCTGCCTAATCCTTAGATCTCCGCATCCTGAGAAGCTTAAATTTCAGGTGTGAGCTGCCACCATCTTGCTGCACAATTTTCCCCTCCCTCTTTTCCTCCTTTCCTTCCTTCTTTCCCAACCTGGAGGAAAATGGTATAGAGATCCCCTTAATCTCCTCATCTCTGTGAAGCCACTCCTATCATAGCTGCTCAGTACCTCTAAGGCTACTTACCTATCTGTCCCCAGGGCAGCCTTAGAGGGGTACTGGGAATAATTTCTATCCCTCTCTTCCTGTTTTGGCTGCTGAGGAACAGTGAACTTTACTCTTCTTATGGTTCCTTGCAGATTGCTGTGTTATTTGAATCTGTTCTTGGCTCCTTGTCTTCTCCCTTTACCCTCTCTCTTTAGATAATGGCTTTAACTTCTGTTCATATGCCTTTGGCTGTCCAATATCAGTTTTCATCCCTGCTTTCTCTACTGCACTCCAGTCTTGCCTATCTAAAAGCTCACTTGACTCCTATGTGGATTTCTAGTAGACATCTCAAATGTAGTATTTTTCACATATGTCAGTCTTGATATTCCCCTTGAAGCCTGTTCTATCCAATCTACCCAGCCTCCCACTTTTCTGTCTTGGGAAATGATGGCAGCATCCGTTTAGCTATTCAACCCCAAATAAACCCCAGGAGTTAAGTCTTTAACTCTTCTGCCTTTCCCTCACCATTCTCTATATGTGATGCAGTGGTCAGTTCCGTTGAGTCTGTCCCACATACATCTTGACTCTGTTGCTGACCTGGTCTGGGGGTCATCCTGCTATCATCCCTACCCCAGTTCCCTCTCTGATTCCTTCTGCTACAATTCAAAGGCCAACAGTTGGTTTTTGCGTCATAAGCAGCATGCCATTTCCATTTGAATGGCTTCTAGTCACACACACCCATTTCTACCTCTCTTCTTCTCAGACCCTAGAGACAGTCTCATGTCTGGTTCCTTCTTATCATTCAGGTCTCAACTTCAAGACTGCCTCCTCAGAGAGGCCTCAAACTCTCACCTGCACTCCAGCTGTCACCTCTTCACATATTCCTATGTCTTATTTTATTATAGTAGTTGGTATTACTAAGTACTTTTCTATTATGGATTGAGCTCAGGGTCTCACTCATGCCAGGCAAGTGCTCTACCATTGAGCCACATCCCCAGACCACTCAATACTTCTCTATTATGTGTTTATATGGACCACCCCATCCCTAGAATGCAAGATTAAACCAAGGCGCTGGTCACAAGGTAAGTCCTCAGTGCATGTTTAATGACTGAATAAATGACTAAATATGCACCTTTTCTTAAAAAATCAGTCCTGATTATAATGAGATCCAGCAGTGTTTCAAAATCCCAAACTTTTATATTTATGTCATTGTCTTCTCTCTTAAAATATCATTGAGGGCTAGGAATGTGGCTCAGTGGTAACATGCATATGAAACACTAGGTTTGATTCCTCAATACCATATAACAAAAAACGCCAGAGGTGGCGCTGTGGCTCAAGTGGTAGAGTGCCAGCCTTGAGCAAAAGAAGCTCAGGGACAGTGCCCAGGCTCTGAGTTCAAGCCCCAGGACTGGCAAAAAAAAAAAAAAAAATCATTGGTATTATATTAAAATGAAGAGAGAGTTTTCTGAGTCCCTTACAGATGGTAGCATTGTGTTACATGGCTTGGGATAAGAAAGAAGTGAAAACTGAGCTCTGGACCTCAGAACTTTCTTTTTTTTTTTTTTTTGCCAGTCCTGGGCTTGAGCTCAGGGCCTGAGCACTGTCCTTGGACTTTCTCAAGGCTAGAGCTCTACCACTTGAGCCTCAGCACCACTTCCGGCTTTTTTCTATGTATGTGGTACAGAGGAATCGAACCCGGGTCTTCATGCATGCTAGGCAAGCACTTTAACCACTAGGCCAAACTCCTGGCCCATCCCTTTTTTTTTTTTTTTGATGGGTCATGGGGCTTTGAACTCTGGGCCTGACCTCTTCAGTTCAAGGCTACCACCCTACTGAGCCACAGCCCCACTTCCCAGAACTTTCTTGAAAGCTCACTACGTGGTGACTTTTGGTGAGAGCAATGGCCTTTGACAAACAAGGGACTGATGTTTCAACTCTGTTATGTCCTGTCTCCTCTCCCAGTATCCATTTAGTTCTCTACAAGCCAAGATCTGTTAGCATCGGGGTTTATAAAATTCACTAAAATATACAAATGTCAAAGCAAAGGTTACCCTGCTGATTTGGGATGGATTCTGGCAAGAATTCTGAGATAAAGATACAAATAGAGTCTTTGTTTATTTCCATGAATTGGCCTTTTTTTTTTAAATGGCTTTTGAGACCTAGTTTAAATGAGCAAAAGTAAGAATTCATGTTTTTGATAGGTGTTGGCCTTGCAAAACTGGAAAAAAACACTCACATTTTCTATAACATACAAATATACAAGTGATTCCTTCTTTGGCTCGGGTTAGAGACATTTATTTTTGGCACCCTTGGTTCATCTTACATTAGCTTCACAGATTTTCCTCAGTCAGATGTGACACTGGATGGCCTTCATTCAGAAAGAAACATCAAGATAAATAGAATGACTGATGTTCAGTTACTTGAAACTTGTAAATATTTATGAGAAAATATTCTCTGAAACTTGGAATGTAATTATTGTGTTTCCCTTTATTTATTTGCCATACTAGAGTTTGAGTGAAGGCCTTGTACATGGTTGGCAAGAGCCATGCCCTTCATCCTTTTGCTTCTCTTTGGATGGTAGGTGACAGTATTCATATTGTAATGCTACTTGGCAAAATCAGTATGAAAAGTCTTGTATAAAATGGCTACATTGCATCTTGAAAGAGAGAATGCTGCAAAAACATGAGAAGGGGTATCAGTGTGTGAGAAGTAATGCACCTACTATCAGGCGAACATAAGTGTAACATTACAATTTAAAAAAAAAGAAAGCTGAAAAGAAAAGAAAAGAAAGAAAGAGATAATGCTGCTACTTTATTCATGGAACTTCTCTCATGCCTGGGAACGGGAGCATCCCAGAGTGTATAACCAGCTGCAGAATGAAAATAGGGAACCTTGCTATGGGTTGAAAGTAGTTTGTCCCCTGTGCAACTCACATTGAAATTTATTCTCCAGTTGACATATTACAGTGATTAGGGCGTGGCCTTCATGGGCAGTCTAATCCATTAGTGTGATTAATAGAATCGTGAGTTGTCTCTAGGGTGGGTCTGCTCACTTCCATTTTGGTTGGGTCTCTTTCACATTGCTTGCCTCTTACCATGTGATGACATGTACCACCTGAAACTGCATTGGCAAGAAGGCCATCACCACCAGACCAGTGGTCACACCTGTAACTCTACCTGCGCAGGAGACTGAGATCTGAAGATCATGGTTTGAAATCAGCCTGGGCAGGAAAGTTCATGAGACTGTCTCCAGTTAACAAGCAAAAAAGAAAAGAAAAGCTGGAAGTGGAGGGGTGATTAAAGTGATAGAGCACCAGCCTTGAGGACAAAAGCTAAGGGAAAGTAACCAGGCCTGAGTTTAAGCCCCAGTCCCAGGCTACCCTCCCCCAACATGGCAAACACAAAAAGGAGGCCATGACATTATATGGCTTCTCAACCTTGAACCTCTAGAACTGTGAGACAAAAGAAGTATCTATTTTTGTAGTGTATGCTAGTACCAGGGCTTAAGATCCTGGCTTTCTTACTCACAGCTGTCATGCTACCACTCATGCCTCTAGACAAATTACCCACTGTTTGAGAAAGGTACCAAAATGTATCTCAGAGTTCCAGAGGCCCATCTGTAAATGCTGCCTAAATAATGATTTGTCTTTGCAATGCATTCGCAGCATGGTAGCTTGGAATTAACACAAGGTTTAGTATAGAAGGACTTTATTTTTTGACTCTTGTGGAGCTTGAACTCAGGGCCTAGATACTGTCCTGAGCTTTTGTGCTCAAGACTGAAGCAGCCCTCTGCCCCTTTGAGTCACAGCCCCATTTGCAGTTTTTTGGTTGTTAATTGGATAAGAATCTTAGAGACTTTCCTACGAGGGCTGACTTTGAACTGCAATCTTCAGATCTCAGCCTCCTGAGTAGCTAGATTACAGGTGTCGGCCACCAGTATCTTGAAGAAAGACTTATTTTTTGAAGACCAGTTTTCTTGCTAACAGATTTCATAGAACTTAATGACATTCATCAAACTCAGATGGTACCTTTCTGTCTGTGTGGTAGCATTAAGAAAACTCACAAGCTTTCCATAAACATCCTGCATGTGCTGTGTTAGGGAACTCCCAGCCTCTGAGTCAGTTCCTTTGCTTCCTTTTCCTTTCACCTCATCTCTTTGATTAGAAATTCATCTGACTTCAGTCATTGTGTGAGGCTTCTGCTGGCCTTAGTAAGGGAAATAAGTAAGACCTTATTGTATAGGACAGTTCCTGTCCTAAGTAAGTAGAGAAGATGGGACTCATTTGGGGTGAAAGAACAGTGTAAGAAGACAAGGAACATCTCAGATGAGATGTTATAGACTTAAAGTTGTATATGTTTGTCTCTCTCTCTCTCTCTCTCTCTCTCTCTCTCTCTCTCTCTGTGTGTGTGTGTGTGTGTGTGTGTGTGTGTGTGTGTGTGTGTGTGTGTATTTGCTAGTTCAAGCTCAGTACTAGGGCTTGAATTCAGAGTCTAGGTTGTGTTCTTTAGTGTTTTTTACTCAAGTATGGTGCTTTACCATTTGTGCCATAACTCCCTTCCAGCTTTTTGCTAGACTTTTCTGTTGGGCTGGCTTTTAACTGTATTCCTCAGATCTCAGCCTCCTGAGTAGCTAGGATTACAGGTATGAGCCACTGCGCCCAGTGGAATGTCAGTATTTTACTGGTAAGTAGGTCCTAACAGACAACAGTACACTGTTGAAGGAATGAGCCCAGAGCTGGGCACAGAACAAATAATCTGCTTTGTGCTTCTGTGTAGCGCTGAGTTCATGTGGACACAAATTTGCTTCCATGAATCTACATAGCAATGTAAAAGACTTGGCAATGAATCCACAAATGCTGTTGAGCAGTGCTAAGCTCTGCTGCTTGTCTCGGGGCACAGCAGGGCTCAGTGTGGTGAAGTGGGCATTGTGCAAATGCCACCGTGATGGGAAACACAGCAAATGAAGATCTATGGTTTTTAAGAGCTTTTCCAAAGACATTTGCTCTTTTTTTCTAGCTGTAGTTTTCTAGCTGTACTCTACTTTCATAGCAAGTTAATTTAGTTGATCCGGGTCTTAGCCAGGGACACTCCTGGTCTGGCTAAGTAACCTAGAGACTTTTAATTCAATTGAAACCTCTCTGAAAGAGGAGTTGGTCCAGGGTTGAGAAATGATTGAGACTGGCAAAAAAAAAAAAAAATTCCCAGGCCTATTGCTCATTATATGAATATCTTTTTAGTGCTCTGTCTTTAGTGATTAGATACCTTCCTGAAATTCACAAAGATCTTCCTAATCGAAATAATATGCTTTTTATTGTAGTATTATTAGGCACATAGGTATTGTAATTATCAAAGTGCCACAAAATGTTGTACAGATGTAAGACATCATACACCTAAAACTAAAACCCTTCTCCTCCCACTGTTAATATAGGTTCAGGCTTTAGTGAATTGCTTAGCTCTGCTTTTAGTGTCCCACTCCATGTCATTTATTTAGTGTGCCCTAAAAATGTACATAAAAAAGCAGACAAATGTTTATGAAGGCAGCTGGAGCTCTTCTCTTAATGGGGACTGAAACAATGCTCTCCCTCAGGTTTCATTGGCTTTAGCTAATGTGGCAGGTATATATTAATAATTTGGAACAAAAATACACATGGAACTGATTTCCTGTTGGGTCAGTCATCCATGAAAAAATGTGATTTTCTTTTTCACTCTCCTGGGAGGGCAGACAGGAGTTCTGGGACCTTTGACTTTTAGGTGTTTCAGACCATCCTTTGCTCAGTTTTAGACTACTGGGTGACTGAGAGGTTGGAGATTCAAGGTTTATTCTCTGCAGTGGTAACACAGGCTCTCTGCTCTGGGAGCTAGCAGGCACAGCTGACCTAATGGCCTCCTCCAGGGAAAGTGGAGGTGGAGGAGTCACTTGCATACTGTTACTATTGCTGCCTCCCCAGTCAGTCCTCAGAATCTGACAGTTTGCCAGACCTTACCCTCCAGGCGAGAGATTAGAACATTCTTCTGTGGAAAATGTGTAACCAGACCAGGGAAACTAAAGTATTAAAGTCCATCCATTTTACCCTAGACCTAGATTGAAGACCTTTTTTTTTTTTTTTGGTGCCAGTATTGGGGCTTGAACTCAGGGTTTGGGCAATGTTGTTGTTGTTGTTTTAGCTATTCCACTCAAGGCTGGTGCTTTATCATCTGAGCCATACCTCCACTTTTGGCTTTTAGTGATCGATTGGAATTAAGAATGCTTCCTGGGCTGGCTTCAGTATTTGATGCTCAGGTTCTCAGCCTTCTGAGTAGCAAGAATCACAGGTGTGAACCACCAGCTCTGGTCTAAAAAAGACTTCTGATTAACCACTTTTTAAATATGTCCTTACTTTAGAATATTACTAAGGGAATAGACAGTTACTTTGTTTTCTGTGAGCTTACACACCAGTGGTATGTGTGTGTGTGTGTGTAAAACATAAAATATATAATGTGTTAGAGAATGATGGATGCTCTAGATAAAAATTGGTTGGTGCTGGTTAGGATCTGATATGTCATTTCAGATGGAGTATTAAGTTAGAGGTAGGAAGGACAGGGTGTTATCTAACACCCATTCCACCTGTCCTCCTCATCCAAAAACTTCCCACAGGACCTATGTTTACTTCCTGAAACTAACCTATCCTGTAGCCCTCTGAGCCTTTGTTGTATCAGGACTCTAGAATCTAGCATGCTAGTCTCCTAGCTCAACCTCACCCATTAACTTCTGTGGAAGAACAAGACGGAGGGATGAAATAGTTTCAGATATTTTAACAAGAAAGTTCCATCCTTTGTACTGGTTGAATTCATTACCACAGCCACAGTGAGGGCTTACTGGTTAATTATTGCAAGGTTGGTGAGCAAGTTTACAATGTCAGAGAAACAAATACAATTCTGCACCACACAACATTCTGTTACACAGATGTTGTTCTGTCGTGGCCTCTCTGGTCTCCTGCTTGCAGAGCCTTCCAAATGCCACCTCATACTTCTGGATATCATAAGAACATTTTGCCCTTCTTAGTAAACAGCGAGAAACTTAATTTTATGATTACAAGATACAGAATGTAGGTTAAACTTTAATGGTAATAGGTGTATAAACATTATCTCATCTTCTGTAATTTTTTTTTCATCACAAGGTAATGACTAAGCGAGTGAAGTTGAAAGAATGTCCACCCCAACCCCACAGTTTCTGGGTCTGAAGCTTTGAAATGCCTATGAAATGAAATGAAGATGTGTCTAAAATTTTAGGATGTAATTTCATTTCACTCTCTAGATCTCAGTTCAGTCATCATTCTTCCTGAAATCTCTGATCTACAGAGGGAATTACTATTTATTCTGTCCCATCATAGATTATAACACTAGAGTTGCTTGTTTCCTACTTTTTTTTTTTAACATACCTCATTTGGATGGAAACTACTGAGAACAGGAAATAAATGTATCCTTTGCTCAGTTCAGTCTTCAGGGCCCAGTATAGTGGGTAGCCCTTGGTAAATACAAAATAAATAGTTGTTGAACAAATGACTTGGATGAACAAAGTGGTTAAACTCACAATAAGGCATTGTATAGCTTAGATATTTTTAAATTTATTTTTAAATGTTCATTTAAATTTAATGTTCAGTTAAAGAATTTAACTGTTCAGCTCTGCAAATGTCAGTGTCTTGGTAAAGCCTTCTTGGGCCGTTCTTTTTTTTAAAAATAGTATCATTTAAAAAATGTTTTTATTGTAATATATAGAAGGGTTACAGTTATATTCGCCAGATAGTAGGTATATTACTTCTCACACATTGATACCCCTTCTCATGTTCTTGGACCATTCTTGTATAAATGGCAGTTCCTTACCTTCCCACAACCTCTCTCCTTTTCCTGATGCTTACAGACACTCTTGATGTTGTTCTCCGGTCTTCTGTTCTCTGTAATTGTAGGTGACAGGCATCCAGGTTGATTGTCACAGTGTCCCAGTGCCTAGCTCATGGTAGCAGCAAAAGAATCAATCTCCATAAGACAAATATCAGTTACTAAATGTTGAAGTTAATGGAGAATAATTGGTGGAGTGATGATAGAATGACTTTAAGTTCTTTTTGTTGTTGTTGTTTTTAGTGAGAAGAACAACAGTTACTAGATCCAGTGCTTTTTAAAGGTGCTTAACCATACCTCATGGTATGGATGCATTTTTTATTTTGTGCCATTCTGAGCTTGAACTCAGGGCCTGGGTGCTGTCCTTGAACTTTATTTTTTTAGGTAAAGGATAATGCTCTACCACTTGAACCACAGCTTCACTTCTAGTTTTTTTTTGTAGTTGATTGGAGATAAAAGTCTCACAGACTTTTCTGCCCAGGCTGACTTCAAACCATGACCTTCAGACCTAGTTTGAATAACTAGGATTACAGGAGTGAGACATTGGTGTTTAACATGTATGGATGCATTTTTACATAGTAACATGGCACATCCATATGATGTAATACTCCTATTTATATGCAATGCTCCTTTCTTCCTTTTTCTTTTTGTATTTCTCCTTCCCTTTCTATTTCATTCAAAAAAGTCTGTCTGACCCATTTAACTGACTTCATGACTCACTAATAAGTCTTGACTCAGTTTGAAAAACACTGTTTTAAAGTTCCTTTACTTAACAAAGTACCCAATTCATGCTTTCACCATGCAATGCCAATGTCCTGAAAGTTTCACCATAGTTCTGCTGATGACTGAAAGCTAGACCAACAGTGAATTCGAAATTAGCATATTTTAATTTTTTTTTTCAGGTCTGTTGAATACAATCAAGTCCATTTTTTCCTAAATTTTATTATGTGTTGTTCATAAAGAAGTTTTATGCTGTATAAATAAAGTTTCTCAAGTAGTTGCTCAGTATATAAATTTCAATTAGCTTAATGGAACATTTAGAAAAAAGTTTCAAAGTCTTTTTTTTTTTTTTTTTTTTTGCCAGTCCTGGGGCTTGAGCTCAAGCCTGAGCACTGTCCTTGGACTTTCTCACGGCTAGAGCTCTCTACCAGTTGAACCTCAGCACCACTTCCGGCTCTTTTTTCTGTGTATGTGATACTGAGGAATCGAACCCCGGTCTTCATGCATGCTAGGCAAGCACTCTACCACTAGGCCAAACTCCCGGCCCTCAAAGTCTTTATAGTTGAAATTTAACATAAAATATCTTTGGCAGTAAATTAGTATACTGAAATTGTACCACATCACGTTTCTTAGATACTTTAAAACTCTTCTCTACTTTATAATTAGGTAGCACGTAAGGAGGGAGCAGGTTTTTGACCTTGGGCTTTGATCTGGGATTATATAATCATATGTTCTCTAGGAGTGAAAAGAAATGTGTTATAGTAATCATTAAAGTAATGTTCATTTTACTGAAAAGGAAACAGCTCAAGCAAAATGCATGTACAACAACCCATAAAAAATGAAATGGAAATGACTAATATATGAAAAATATTTAATCTCACTGAAATAAAAAGAAATACAAGTTTGAAAGCAACAATGAACAAAATTTTAGCCTATTAAAATGGCAAATTATTTTTGAAAAGTATCTATTCATTTTTTTTTTTTTTTTTTTTTTTGCCAGTCCTGGGCTTGAGCTCAGGGCCTGAGGACTGTCCTTGGATTTTTCTCAAGGCTAGAACTCTACCACTTCCACTTGAGCCGCAGCACCACTTCTGGCTTTTTCTAAGTATGTGGTACCAAGGAATCGAACCCGGGTATTTGTGCATGCTAGGCAAGTACTCTACCACTAGGCCAAACTCCCGGCCCGTATCTATTCATTTTTTAAATTCAGCATCTATAAGTCAGTGGCCATTTATATAATATCTGTGGAGATGAAAAACTGCTACAACAATTTTAGAAATTTGCAATGTAGACTTACATATATTCTCTATGTTAAGTCCACCTGGGTAGTTAGCTTATAGGTACCATCTGAAATTTGGGGGAACCCTATAAATTTTAAAATCATAACATCAAAAATTTGAAAAAGGTTGATATAGTAATTGCATATTCATATCTTGGAATATTGTATTGTATTGAGATGAGGTCTATAGGCATTCTTAGTATTGTGAACAATGTACAGTGTTGCAATGTTAAGTGATGAAACAAGATACAGATTGTTTATTGAAGGGCCTAAAAACTATTTGCCTGGGCTGGCATCAAACTGTGATCATTCTGAATTGATCTCAGCCTCCCAGGTAGTCAATATTACAGGCATCAGCTGCCATCTCCAACCAAAGTTGACACATATTCTGATGAAGTGTCTAGAGCAAGAGACAGGATGTATGAAGCTCAGTCAATACTCAAGTTTTATCCTTGGAACTGGAAATTTTAAGGAAACATGAAGTTAGCCTCTTGGTCACAAACTAGTTCCTTTCTAGACTATGTTAAGTCAACTGCATTGAGCAGTACTGGGAAACAGACGTATGGGTGAAGTTCAGAGCAGCAGCGACAGGAGGGAAAGTGGATGACCTAGGTAACTTACATGGCAACCAGTAGAGGTGTACACTGAAAATTTGGAAGCACAGTCTTTGCTCACCAGAGTTATTTTTCCCCCCGCTCGGGTAAACACACAGCTCCAAACCGGGATCTACTTTTCTTGATATAAAAATGTCTCAAGGAAGAACTGCCTTATTCAGCAGCCCCGGCATAAATACATCTTGAGTTGTGCCAGCTGTGGAAAGAGTCAGTTCTCAGCCTGGACCACTCAGGCCCAACAACAAGGTTGCAGGACAAGAGGCACAGTGTTGCCTAGCAGCCACTGGACTGCTCAGCTCAAATTTTCACACAGAGCAGCAGTTTAATGATGTTATTTTTCCCTTTTAAGGCAGGGATAGCAGCTGTATTATTCTTACAGAAATGCTGTGGCAGGAATTGGAAAAAGCCATTTCCTATTTTGCAACTAAAAATATGATTTGGGGTGTGTGTGAATTGCCTACTGCCGCAAACTTAATGTTAAAGAAATTCAGATGATTTTTGTTGTTGTTGTTGCTGAAGACGTCTCTTTGTTAGAGGATCATATGATAAGCATTAGTTATATCCTGGAGGACAACTCTGCCTTTTCTCCCCCCTGAAAACTAGACTGAAAATAAGAATAAATGAAAGTTACATATCATTAAGTATAAATTGTTTTAAATTTGTATTTTAATTAGTAATACATACTCATTGTATATTTGTGAAAAGATTTAATTCACCCCCAAACTCAGCACCTACAGACAAATGGTCTATGACTATTATTAATTGGCACAGATCTATTTTTGTTCTTTTTCTTTGCATATATAAATATATGTATATACATAGAGAGGGAGTTTTGTTCTTTAAAAATAAAATGATTCCAGCAAATTAGTTACCAACATGTTGTCAGCATCTTTCCATGATAATAAATATAGCTGTACACCATTATTTTTAATAGGTGCACACATTCTGCACTATTACAATGTTCAAAAAAAGGTTTTCTTTTTTGTGGGTCATGGGGCTTGAATGGACCTGGGTGCTGTCCCTTAGCTCTTCAGCTCAAAGCTTCTGCCCTACCCCTGGGCCTGGGCAGTGTCCCTGAGCTCTTCAGCTTAAGGCTACCACCCTACCCTTGAGCCAAGACCCATTTCCCATTTTCTAGAGGTTAATTAGAGATGAGAGTCTCAGATCCTTTTGTGCCCAGACTGGCTTTGAACCCTGATCCTCAGTTCTCAGCCTACTGAGTAGCTAGGATTACAGGCATGAGCCACTGCGCCTGGCTATGTTCATATATATATATATATATATATATATATATATATATATATATATACATACATATATATTTTGCCAGTCCTGGGAACTAAACTTAGGGCCTGAGCATTGTCCTTGGGCTTTCTCAAGGCCAGAGCTCTACCCACTTGAGCCACAGCACCACTCTGGCCTTTTCTATGTATGTGGTTCTGAGGAATTGATCTTGGGTCTTTGTGCCTGCTAGGCAAGCACTCTACCACTAGGCCAAACTCCCAACTCCCTGTGTTCAAATATATATATTTTAAATTTTTTGCCAGTCCTGGGCTTGAGCTCAGGGCCTGAGCACTGTCCTTGAACTGTCTCAAGGCTAGAGTGCTACCACTTGAGCATCAGCACCACTTCCAGCTTTTTCTGTGTATGTGGCACTGATGAATGAAACCCGGGTCTTTGTGCATGCTAGGCAAGCACTGAGTCCTCTTCAGAATAGGTCTCTTCCCTCATGAAAGGTACATTTTAATAGAGAAGGCAAGTACACACAAAACAAGTACCTTGGCCAAGTCATACAGCTGAATTTGTAGTTGGGACCTGGACCTCATTCTGGCCATGGGACCATTGCAGTATCACACAAAGAAGAGAACTCAGGCTGGGAAGCAGGTTGTTTGTCATCTCCTAAGAAGCCCTAGGATTTCAAGATGTGGTGAGCCAATCACAGGCCAAGACAGTTATCCTAGATCGCTTTTACCACACATTCTGTGTACATGTTAATGGGACCTCATATATTGCTGATTCCTAAGTGTTAACTTATCTTAGCAGAGCCCACTAATGAAGTGAGTGCTGGGCTCTCACATGCCTAGTAGACCAATGGGCAGAAAGAGTTAAACGGACTAAGGCAAAACATTTCTCTGCCATTCAAAACTACCCTTAGAAATAAGGAAGTCAGAGAACTGTTACCTGAAGCCACGTAGGTTGACCTTGACTTAAAATTACCATTCCTTATTCTGTCATTAATGAAACCAACATTCTTCTTGGTTTGCAAATATATTTGACAGAGACATTTCTGAATATCCAGAGTTAATCTTCACTTTTTGAGGTTTTAATTTTTTAAAGAACATATTTATGTTGTCAACTCCTTTAAAATATTTGGAGTGAAGTAGGCTTTTGTCTTACTCCAATATTTATTTGAGAACCCTGGAAATTTTACAGAGGATTAAAGTTACTTTTACTAAACACCATTGGTAATTTAAGTTCAGGAAAAAAAATTTTCTCTGCTATTAATTCTGTGTGATGTATGATATTGTGAGTGCCTTGGGAGTCAGCTTTAAACTTTCTGCTGTAATTTTAAAATAAGTTTAAAGCAGATCTGTGAAAGCTAGAGTGGAAAGAAGATACCCAGAGGAAAAAACCTGCAAGCATCACATAGCCTTTCTATTAACACGGCACAGAAGTGTGGTTTTCCCACTTCTGTAATTACAAGATTTAGGCAAATATAGTGACACATTTGCTATGAAAAACTTTACACTCCCTTTTGATTCCCCCTCTTTCCCTGTCCCTCTCTCACACCCTCCCTTTTCTCCCTCTCTCCCTCTCTCCACCACCCCCAGTATATCATGTGAAATCCTTGCAGACACAGGACCTTTTATTTGTTGACAAATGGAACAGTGGTTCTGGACAAACAATTCTCTTGTCCTTCTTGATAATAAGAAAGGGAATCTGTCCCATATTTTGATGTGAGTAACCCCAGTGAAAACTGACTATTGTGCATTATTTCTCCTTTATTTTGTGAACGCTTTCTACGAAATGATGAAAATCACTTAACTTAAACTTGCTTATGCTTTTGCAAATAACCTGATAAACGGAAACATTCCTAAGCTGTTCAGGGTCAAACATGATACTACTGCCCAAATCAAACAAAGCAATAACTTTTCTGTTTTTGAGGAATTGAGAAAAGAAACTGACCAAATGTTTTTTCTTTGTTTCCTTCACTCCTAGATGGGCAGGTGTTTATTCATTATACAATATGGCCCTAGTTCCTTCTCTGTGCTGGGATATGGTCTGGGCACTGACTAGGTTAAAGATAGGACTCCTTTTGGCAAGCAGGATAAGCAAACAAATCATTATAAGACTAGGAGACTCATGCTTTAATTAGGAACAGCAGGTAAGCACAAGGGACTCCCTTGCCCAGGGACCCACAGTCAGTCCAGGAAGAGCAAATACAGAGCTCAATCAAATAGTGCCTTGATGTAAATTTTGTTGTTGTTGTTGTTGTTTTTGGCAGTCCTGGGGCTTGAGCTCAGGGCCTGAGCTCTGTCCTTGGACTTTCTCAAGGCTAGCACTCTACCACTTGAGCCACCACACTCCTTCTGGCTTTTTCTTTTCTTCCTTTTTTTTTTTGTCAGTCCCATGGCTTGAAATTGGCTTTTTCTGTGTATGTGGCACTAATGAATCGAATCTGGGTTTTCGTGCATGCTAGGCAAGCACCCTACCACTAGTCCAAATTCCCGGCCCACTTCTGGCTTTTTCTATGTATATAGTACCAAGGAATAGAACCTGGGTCTTTGTGTATACTAGGCAAGCACTCTACCACTAGGCGAAACTCCTGTCTCCCCAACTTTTTTTTTTTGTAAAATTGATTCCAACCTGTGTGGCACAGATAGTAACCATTCATTTCTTATAAGCATGGGTAGTCAAAGGCTATAAATTGGGATACAATTTCTTTCTCTGCTTTCAAAGATTACATGGATGATTCCCCATGAGTCTCCCATTAGAAAGAATTTACTGAGTGTCATTGAAGTGCTTTCAGTTTATAGATCATCCCTTCTGGAGTTCCTCACTGACAGAAGTGGATTTATAGGAAACCAGTAAAGTTTGCATTTCAGAGCCCTCAGGACTTTTTTGTTGTTGTTGTTGTTATGGGGCCTGACCTCTAGGCCTAGGCACTGTCCCTGAGCTCTTCAGCTCAAGGCTACCACCCTACCCCATGAGCCACAGAGCCATTTCTTGTTTTCTGGTGGTTAATTGGAGACAGAGCTCACAGATTTTTGTGCCTGGACAGGCTTTGAACCGTGATCCTCAGATCTCAGCCTCCTGAGTAGCTAGGCTTATAAGCATGAGCCACCAGCTCCCAGCTACACAGGACTTTTTAAACCCAGTGGAAGTGATTCAGTCACATACCTGTGTGTTTTTATAAATGCTAATAGTTGTTGCACTAAAATGTATCAGCCACCATCTGCTATAATTTAGGGCGTTTTCCTCCTTTGACTCCAGTTGTTCCTCATTCCCCTTCTTCAGATCACCTTGTAGATGAGTATAGGCATTTTGGGAACCTGGTAGAAGGGTAGGTGGCTTGGGGCTTTATTTAATCTGACTGGATACAATATGGACATACAATATGATACAATACAATAGTTTGCTGAATACTCTGGGACAATCATGAGTTCATAGGATTCTCTAACCATCCAGAGCCCATCAGTTACACTACTGTTGTCATGTGAAGGCATTTCAATGTTAACATGTTCCATGAGATCCACCATCTAAGGACAGCATGGAAGAGAGATGGGTTTGAAATGTTCAGAGTCTGAAGCTAGTTCGTGTGGCTTCTTTTCAGAGCTTAGTGCATAGGTTGAAGAAATATAATAGAGCTTTTAAAAAAAAAATTTAAAAGACTTTATTAACATTGATTTTTACATCATATTTCAAATGACGTGTTTAACAAACAAGTATTCAAGAAGGGAATCTCTATATACAATCACTGGCAATAGAACTTTTTTTCAAATTTTTTTTCTTTATTTTTTTGCCAGACCTGGGCTTGAGCTCAGGGCCTGAGCACTGTCCTTGGACTTTCTCAAGGCTAGAGCTCTACCACTTGAGCCTCAGCACCACTTCTGGCTTTTTTCTATGTATGTGGTAGCAAGGAATCGAACCTGGGTCTTTGTGCATGATAGGCAAGCACTCTACCACTAGGCCAAACTCCTGGCCCCCATAATAGAGCTTTTTTCAAACTTGGCAACAATGAAAACAAACTTGCATGATTTTTAAAAATCAAATAACAGGTCAAAAAACTGAAAGAGGGCCGGGAGTTTGGCCTAGTGGTTAAAGTGCTTGCCTAGCATGCATGAAGACCCGGGTTAGATTCCTCGGTACCACATATAGAAAAAAGCCGGAAGTGGTGCTGAGGCTCAAGTGGTAGAGCTCTAACCTTGAGAAAGTCCAAGGACAGCTCTCAGACCCTGAGGTCAAGCCCAGGACTGGCAAAACAAACAAACAAACAAACAAACTGAAAGAAACCTCAAAAGCTATCAATAGGTTTTTTTAATGTACCATTTTAGGAAAAAGATTAGAAGTGAATTACTAAGCCATTATCGTATGAGGTTGTCATTGAAACTCATATAACTGTTTCTTGATAGTTGTGAGGGTTTGAATATAGAACCTCTTCAAATACCAAGATCCTTGGATGCTATGGCCTTCCTACAAAATGCTGTAGGTAGGTTATTTGCATACACCTACCGACTTCCCTCTATATACTTTAAATATCTCTATATTACTTGTGCTTCCTAATATGAGTGGGGTATAGATAATATTACACTGAATTATCCAGGGACTTTTGACAAGGAAATTTTCATGATGTTTGTATTAGTTTTGTATTTATTTGGTTGGTTGTGGGGCTTGAACTCAGGGCCTAGACACTGTCTCTGGGATCTTTTGCTCAGCACTAGCTCTCTACCACTTTGGGCCACAGACCATTTTTGTTTTTTGTTTTTGAGTAATTAATTCGAGATGAGATTCTCACAGGGACTTTTCTGCCCAGACTGACATCAAACTGCAATCATCAGATCTTAGCCTCCAAGTAGCTAGGATTGCAGGCAAAAGCTACTGCCTTATGCTTCTATTTTTAAAACTAATAAGGGCTCCCTAATTGTAAGCTTTGGTTTGACAAATTGTGTCTGTTTCCTGGCCACTCCACCTGAGGCAATGATTTAGTCATTGCTCATGCTACCAATCTTCATCCTCGCTCAGCATTCATTTTTTTAAAAATATTTTTATTGTAATTAATAGAAGGGTTACATTATATTTGCCAGACAGAAGGTATATTACTTCACAATCATTGCTACCTTTTCTCATGTTTTTGTTCCCATTTCCCTTCAAGTCTTTCCATTTCCTTACAAATGGGGCAGTGTTGTTCTTCCTGATGGCAGCATAGAATTCCATTGCGTATAAATACCACATCTTGTTGATCTACTCATCAACTGATTGCTCAGCATTCTTGACTCTAACTTTTCCCCAGATCAATGCAGAACGCTGCAGGAAACACCTTATGCCTGCCCCTTCAGCTGACTTGCTCCTGATGAAAGAGCCATTTCACCTAGGAGGCTACAACATCCTCATCTTGGGGTGACCAGTGATCCACAGAGATGGAGGTACCCACGCTGCATGCTCTTGCCATCCAGCGCAACTCTCAAGATGTGACTTCCACTTCATTGCAGACTAGATTTCCCTTGAAAGCACACTCCTTGACTTCTTCCCTTCCTGTTGCTGGTCTCTCACCCTTTACAGGATTTTCCTGAGGAGAACACCCTTAGTGAATCCTGCACTTCCAAATCCCTATCTCAGCTCTGTGTCTAAGCCCTTCCTTAATGGAATATGAACTTCAGAGAACAGCAACTCGTCTGATGGTCACTATTGTGTTCCATTTGCCTGCTGATTTTAGCACATAGCCTTTTCCAGAAACATAGAATGAGATAAATAAAACATGATGAACATACACATCACTGTCCCTGTGCACATATTTTCTCCAATCCTCACGAGGATTAGAAAACACTACCAACCCTGAGTGATAGTGTCTTTTCCTATGACAAATGGGTAAGTACAACCCTTTGGTTAAGTGGCTTGATCAAGCTAACACACAAGAGGTTGTATTTCAGCAGCTGTTCAGCTGTCTTGTCCTCTGTTGACACCATCCTCTGACACCAAAGGAAGTGATCTAGCATTTCTCGGTGTCGCTCTGACCCACATCTGACTGAGGACTCCCTTATCCAATATAGGGCCAGCTGTGTGGGAGACAGAAAATCAATGGCCCAGAGTGATACATACCACAGTGAAAACCAATGAGGGGCCCTTTTCTTGGTCCATCCCTGGGAAAAGGAAAGTCATCTTTCCCTCCTTCATTCGCTAATAAAAGTCTGTTAGACAGTGCTATGACACCCAGTCTGTACCAAATGTTAGCCAGATCCAAAGCAAAGGAAGTATCTGTCCCATGCTACCGAATTCCTTCTAGAGTAGGATCTCTTCCCCTGGGTAGCAGACAAGCTGTCATTCCCTTCAAGTGACACTTCCTCATTCATGGACTAACAACGCACTCAGTATCTGACACTACATTTTCCAAATCTGTCATTCCCTCTTAAATAACTCTGCCTCCACAACTCTGAGTGCCTGTCCCACGCTCTGTGATGCTCCTATTTGTGAACCCCTTTAAAATATTTTATTGTCTTTAATTAGTTTTACAGAGAAGGTGCCATTTAACAAAGCAGTTTATGAAATACAATGTATCTTGGTCAGTGTCACCCCCTTAAACATTCTCACCACCTCCCTTCAAATACAATGAATTCTTAACTGCATTCTTTTCTCTTCCCTGTTTTTTCACCTGTGACTCTCCTTTTCCCCACCCCTTATATGTTCCCATTTTGTGGTGCCGATTTTGTTGAGCTTTGACCTAGTATTTTTTTTTTGCAAGACCTGGAGCTTGAACTCAGGGCCCGAGCACTTTCCTTGGACTTTCACAAGGCTAGAGCTCTATCACGTGAGCCACAGCACAATGTCGGACTTTTTTCTATGCATGTGGTTTGGAGGAATAGAACCCGGGTCTTCGTGCATGCTAGACAAGCACTCTACCACTGGGCTAAACTCCTGGCCTCTTGACTTAGTATTTCTAAATAATTTTTCTATTTGAGAATTCCATATTATACTTCAGTTGATTCATTTGTAACCATTTTATACAGAAGAGTAAATTATAATGCATATGATGAGTACTTCATTGTCTAGTCATGGGACTAAGGACAGTACTCAAACTGCAAATAGCACAGAAAGAAAAGTTTTATATAGTAGGCTATACTACTTCTATCTGAGCCTCCCAAAGGAGGGGTCAAGACCAGTTGTTAGTTAGGGCTACCTGAAAATCCCAGAAGTGATGCATTTTTCATGGCAGAGACACATCAGCAAAAATGTTAAGGATGAGTACAAGATGCTGGTTCTCTGTTAGCAACAGGGTTGAATTGAGGGGTTAACTCTCCCAGCTTCCACCTGCTGTAATTTTATCTCTTCCTCAGTACTGGTTCTCTCCCCACTTCTTACCTTTCTTTTCTATTTTCTACTTTCTGATCCTTCTTTTCTTTACATGGTCAATTTGAATCACTACGATTTGTATACGACAAGGAACTCATAAGTCATGTAGTTCTGGGTGTAAACTAGATTTGTGCTCTATGGAAAGTTATATAACCTCTCAGAACTCCAAATCCTTATCTGTACAAAAGATGATACCAATCTTGCTCATTAAATCACTTGAAAGAATAAATAAGGTGATCCATGTCCAGTGCCTAGTACTTTGATGCTTCTATTTGTTCCCTACTTCCTTAATTTTTTTTTCAGTATTAGATAATGCAGTTGTCACTAAGTAGATGGTGGTTGTATGAGTATTTGAAATTGAATTTACTAGACCTTCTGTTATTTAGAACAGTTGAGATTGTGAGTGATTTAATGGTAATTCTTACTTGGGGGCCCTTGCCATATAAAATCTGATATGACCATCCTCAGATGGGTAAAATGGACATTATGCCAAAGGTAACCAGAATATCACCAGAAGCAAGAACAGAAGTATGGAACAGATTTTCTTTCACAACCCTCAGAGGAAGCAAACTGACCAATACCTCACTTATGAATATTTAGCCTCCAGAATTGTGAGAAAATATATTACTGTTGTATAAGCCTCTCTGTCTATGGTAATTTGCTATGGATCCTTAGCAGATGAATAGATTTATATTTTTGACAAAGTAACAAAGGCCACAATTAATTATGTGGCCAAGTGGGGTAGGAGTTATGGACATCCGAGAGTAAGCAGAATTAAGTGATATGAATCAGGAGATCAAAATCCTTTCAAAATTTTGAAAGGCGTGCTATCTATAAAAGGGGAGTTTGGCCATGAAGAGAATTGTTCTAGGTATCTGTAGTTCAAGGTCTAATGTCTAACCAAAATTTCTGATCATTAAAAGTTTCCTATTAATTAAAGTGGGAACTGTTATCCTTAGTTCTAGGAGACTCTAGTTGACCACGATGGTAGCATTCCTTTCCATTTTTGTATTTCAAGAAGACTGGTTAGAGACAGATTTAAGCAAATCAAAACCAAGATATAAGTATGTTTTGTATTGAGAGAGGATCTCTGTAGATTTGATAGATGTGCTAGGTGCCCTCCTTCTCTCATAGGAATTGCTTCTGTTTGTATAGGAATCCATTTTCAAAAATGTTGGGACAGTATAAAAAACCTAAAACCACACTAAGGTTGAATCTGAAAGAAGTTTCAATTTAGTGAATAGAATTTATAAAAGAATTAGAAACAGTTTAATAATGGGTGACAACAGATTAAATTACAATGCTTTGTTTACTTGTGCTTGTCCTAAAACTTGAATTTAGAACCTTGTTCTTGAGCTTTTGTGCTCCAGGCTACTTGAGCCACACCCTTACTCTCTGCTTTTTTTGGTGGTTAACTGAAGATGAGAATAATCACAGGTTCTCCTATGATATCTCTGCCATCTTCTGTTCTCAGCCTCCTGAATACCTAGAATTTATAGTTATTAGCTACTGGCAACAGCAATACTTGTTTTTGTTAGTACTGAGAATTGAACTCAAGGCCTTTGCTTGCCTAGGCAGGCAAGTACTCTACCACTTGAGCTTCACCCTCAGTCTTTTTGCTTTTAGTTGCTTTTCAGGTAATATTTCATGCTTTTGCCTAGATCAATCTGTGTGTGTGTGTGTGTGTGTGTGTGTGTGTGTGTGTGTGTGTGTGTGTTCTGGGATTTAAATTCAGGGAGTGGGCACTGTCCCTGACCTTTTGTTTAAGGCTAGAGCTCTACCATGTGACCCACAGCTCTACTTCCAGCTTTTTTTTGGAATAGTCTAAGGGAGATAAGAGTCTCCCAGACCTTTCTGCTCAGACTGACTTCCAACTTCGATCCTCATATCTCAGCCTCCTGAGCAGCTAGGATTACAGGCCAAAGCCATCAGCACCTGTTGCTTACAGTACTCCTACTTGCACCTCCCAAGTGGTTAACAACATCATATCCAGTGTTGTTATTTGTTTGTTTTGTGATAGTCTCACTTTTACTGGCTTTAACCTCAATCTTCTATCTCTTCCTCTGAGTAGCTGGGATTACAGATGTGTGCAATCATCTTAACAATAATTATTTATTTACTTTTTGGTCAGTTGTGTGGCTTGAACTCAGGGTCTGGGCATTATCCTATCCTTAAGCTCTTTTGCACAAGGCTAGTGCTGACACTTTGAGCAACAGTTCCACTTCCAATTTTCCAGTAGTGAATTATAGATAAGAATCTAATGAACTTGCCTGCTCTGGCTGGCTTTTGACTATGATCCTCAGATCTCAGCCTCCTGAGTAGTTTGGAGTACAAGCGTGAGCCAGTGGTGTGTGGCAACAATAATACTTTTTATTGGGAAAAAATAGCAAACTGAATGCAACTCCATCTGTCAAACCATAGGTGAACAACAGCCACAGTTTGGCTATGGACAAAAGACCTTGGAGAAATTCAACAATGGTATTCTATTAGTGTCAAATTAGTATATGGAACTTAGAATAGAATATTGAGTAGTAGATCATTACTTGGAAATTGTATGTTCTATATATTTACTTTTGTCCCTCTTCCCTCACATTTGCCACCACTTGGGAGACAGATCATTACCAAATGCATGGATAACCAAAAAGACAAATTCAGATGGTGGTCAGGGTTGTGAAGGAATTTGGGCAGTAGTCAGGGTTGTGACAGTGCAGTTGGGAGATTGAGAGAAGCTTATGAGCAATGTTGTGAATGGTGAAATATTACCAGCAATATCAAGATCAGAAATGTTGTGGAAAGCAGAGCAAGTTCAAAGACCATGAGGGAGGAAAGACCATACATTACTATTATGACTATTTGCAGAATCTGCATTGAGGTTTCAAATCTGAAGATTACATTAACTTCTCATTTCACCTATGTATGTCTAGGCAGCTGGCTTTTGACTTCCTTTAAACATTCCCAGAAGATATAGAACTCTGTATGATTTAGATAATAATTGTTCTATGTATTTCTTTCTTGTTTTTCCTCTTTGTATAGTCCAAAGCCACAGCACCCATATTTTTCCATTTTCCTATTTTCTGAATTACCTTTCTTGTACAAGTCTAATTCCATTAATTTGATGCCTCAAGCCCATTTTCCTATTTCCTGTCACCAGATAGCTCTGATCTCTCTAATTGCGTCACTGCTAGGCTGTTTAACAGTATGGTTAAGGATCGGGCCAGGAGTTTGGCCTAGTGGTTAAAGTGGTTGCCTAGCATGCATGAAGACCCGGGTTCGATTCCTCGGTACCACATACATAGAAAAAAAGCCGGGAGTGGTGCTGAGGCTCAAGTGGTAGAGCTCTAGCCTTGAGAAAGTCCAAAGACAGTGCTCAGGCCCTGAGTTCAAGACCGCGACTGGCAAAAAAAAACCAAAAAAAAAACAGTATGGTTAAGGACTGTCTTTCTGTGTCTTTTAAAAAAAATGTTTAAAATTTATGACTCTGCGTCTGTGGCTCGCTTCTGTAATCCTCGATATTCAGGAGGCTGAGATCTGGTGGACTGTGATTTGAAGCCAGCCAAAGCAAAAAAGTCTTCCAGACTCCATCTCCAATTGATAAACAAAAAGTTGGGCTGGAGGTGTGAATGAAGTAAGTAGGGTGTTATCCATGAGTAAACAAACTGAGTGACTGCAAAGCCCTGAGTTCAAGCCCTCTTGAAAAAAAAAAAAATCTAGTTTTGCTTTGAACATGCACAGCTTCCAAAGTAAAAGAAGATAATTTTGCACAGGGTTTTGGTTTCCACATCATTTGGATTTTATTTTAGTTGTTCCTGGTTACTGAAATATGGGGGCCTGCCTGGGCCCCAAGGAAATACTGACAGAAAACTTCCTTTATGGTATAGCCATGCCACATTCATTTCTTAAATGCCAGAGTTCTAATTCATTTCTTAACCACAGCATCAATGAGTATAATGTGGCAGACTTTTAACTTCCCAAACATCATTAAACAAAGCCAGTACTATGATATGTTCAGTCTGAGAGATAGGTGCATAAGAACTAATTTGTAGTTTTAAATTTGATTTCCTTTTCCTCCTTTTACACAGTTTATTTTATTTTATAAAAAGCAAAACTTTTTCCTCTATGGGCTGAGAGGCTGGCCATTTTCTCTCTCCTCCCTTCCCCCAAACACGCACCCTGCTCATCACTAATGCTTAGGAGCAAGCCTGTGGTATTTAATTTAGTTGGAGAAATGATCAGCATTAAACATCAGCTCTGACATGAAACTCAGCTGCTTGAAATGTCAGCACAGCTGCTTTGTGAGATGAGAGCAACATCTCAGCACTGCTCCTTGCTCCTAGGGTGAGACAAGAAAGTTCCTTTATGAACCAACGGGCCCATAATCCATTCCACTTTGCTCCTTTTATCACCAGCTCAGATTTCAGTAGAATGAAACTTAAGTTCAGGAATCTGGAAGCAAATGGAAAACTGTGCAGGTGATTCTGCAAATGTGCGGTATGACAGATTTCAGTATCTGTTGCTTCTTTTTTAATGGCATGACTCATGGAGATTTTAGGGAACCACCCAGGAGGGCCCCATTCACTTGGATAATGAAGGTTCTTGCTGGGTAAAGAACAACAGTCCCTCCCTCCAAAATGACTGGAGATTTAATAGCTCTGCACATCCTGGCCACCCCCATGCCTACCAGGAGACAGGCTTCACCTTGCACTGGTTCTGTTGGACCCAGAGATTGGGACACCCAGAGATTGCTTAAAGTGGTATGTATAAAGGAAAGAGCCAAACAGGCCCCAGGTCACCTCAACAAAGCTGAGGCAGAAGGAAGGTTCTTGACATGCCCAAAGCTACTTTCCTTAAAATTTTATTTTGAGTTAGGCATTGGTAGACTTATAACTATAATCCTTGCTACTCAGGAGCCGAGATCTGAGGATCACAGTTCAAAGTGAGCCTGGAAGAAAAATCCATGAGATGCTCATCTCCAATTAACCAGCAAAAAACTGGAAGTGGAACTATTGCTTATGTGATAGAACACCAGCCTTGTTTGGAAAAGCTTAAGCAAGAGCATGAGGCCTGAATTCTATCCCCACTACTGGTGTGAAAAAAAAAAATTTTTAATGTAGTATTTTAACTGTACAAAGGGATTTGATGGTGCAATTTCCTTGTGTGCTTACGATGTTCTTAGATCAGATTCAGCCCCTCCTCCTCCTCCTTCTTCTTTTTCCTGGGTCATGGGGCTTGAACTCAGGGCCCTGTCCCTGAGCTCTTCAGCTCAAGGCTACCACCCTACCCTTGAGCCAAGCCCCACTTCTGGTTGTCTAGAAGTTAATCAGAGATAAGAGTCTTGGGTCTTTTTTTGCCCAGGCTGTCTTTGGACCTCGATCCTCAGATCTTAGCCCCCTTAGCAGCTAGGATTATAGTTGTGAGCCACCACTCCCTGTAGATTCATCTCTTCTATTTGGTGTTTTGTAGCCAGTTCTCTGACTAGCCTCTTGCTTTTTTAACATCTTAGCTGGAAGTATTTGATACAATCATGACTGCCTCCAGGCAAGAGAATATAGACGTGTGCCAAATGTATAATTAAGCTTAAAAATACTGTATGTGCAAGGGTAGTGATGATCTTTTATTCTCTTCTTGTCTTTTTTCTTCTTATTCTCCTTCCTTGTTTTCAGAGATCTAAAAAAAAGTTTGTTTTTTTTTTGTTGTTGTTGTTTTTAAGAGTCACTTAGGTTTTGTCCTGGGAATGTAGTTTCATCAACTCAGAAGCTATCAACCCAAGCACAACTACATTAAGTTGGCTACAATTCAAAGAGGGAAATGTCTTTAATGACACATTTAGACATACATTGGGTAATGTAGTAAGATCATGGATCTTTGTCTTATTTTTTCCTGAGTTTATATTTGTTCCATTTTTTTCCCGTAATTTGTTAACATTTTCTTGTAATGATCTATTTTTTGTGATTTTTGTCAATGTATATACTCCATTAATAGAATGCCTGGCTAATAAATACATCTTTAAATTAAATATGTAAATTTTTATGGTGAATTCCCTGGTGAGATACTACCAAGTCATGCTTCCAACCCTGTTTTGGGCTGGTTATTTTTAGGATGGGATTTTTGCTTACTTTAAGTGCTGGGGTTGTGATTCACCTGCTTTAAGCTTCCCACTGACTCTGGGATCATAGGTGCCCACAATCACACTCAGCTGCTCTCCAGGGACAAAGCGTCTTTGGACTTTTCTGGCACATGACACTGTGCATTTGAATTGAGCAGGGGGTCTAATGAAAGTTTTCTGCTTGGGCTATTCTCAAACTACAGTTCTTCCATCCTCGGTCTCCTAAATAGCTAGGAATACAACCATTGGGCACCTGGTTTGGAAAACATTTTTTTCCTAAAGGTTTTGTTTTGTTTTGTTTTTAAGTTTTTTACAGTCCTGGGCTTGAGTTCAGGGCCTGACCACTGTCCTTGGACTTTCTCAAGGCCAGAGCTCTACCACTTGAGCCTCAGCACCACTTCCGGCTTTTTTCTATGGATGTGGTACCAAGGAATCAAACCCGGGTCTTCATGCATGCTAGGCAAGCACTTTAACCACTAGGCCAAACTCTCAGCCCCTCAGCACCACTTTTTATGTATGTGGTACCAAGGAATTGAACCTGGGTCTTCATGCATGCTAGGCAAGCACTCTACCACTAGGCCAAAGGGCCAAACTCCTGGCCCTTGTTTTCTTTTTTTTTCTTTTATTTTTTTGCCAGTCTTGGGCTTGGGCTCAGGGCCTGAGCACTGTCCTTGAACTTTCTCAAGGCTAGAGCTCTACCACTTGAGCCTCAGCACCACTTCCGGCTTTTTTTTCTATGTATGTGGTACTGAGGAATCGAACCCGGGTATTCGTGCATGCTAGGCAAGTACTCTACCACTAGGCCAAACTCCTGGCCTGTTTTCTTTCTTTTTTTTTTTTTTTTTTTTTTTTAAGAGAAAACAGATAGCATAAAATGAATGAAGCACATACCAAATCCTTGATTCCAAGCTGTGCTCTGCGGTATCCTGGGGTGTTACAAGCAGCCAAACATCAATGGTTTGTGCCTATGATCCTACCTACTTGGGAGGCTGAGTTCTGTGATCTCAGTTCAAAGCCGGCCTAGGAAGGAAAGTCTGTGAGATGTTTATCTCCACCAAAAAGCCAGAACTAGGGCTGTGGCTCAAGTGATAGATCACTAGCCTTGAGCAAAAAAGCCCAGAGACAATGCTCAGGCCCTGAGTGCAAGTACAGGACTGGCATGGGTGCATGTGTTTGCAGGTGCAACCCACCGTCTTCCACCACACACTAATTTTAAGAGGAGCACAGCAATACTTGACTTCTGTCAGGTACTATGCAATTTATTAGCTTACAGTGCTTGACTTATCAGCATTAAGTTGTACAATGTTTCTTTTCTTTCTTTTCTTTTTGTTGGTACTGAAGTTTGAAATCAGAGCCTCATCAAATGTGGCAGGTGTTCTTCTAATTGAGCCATACCTCCAGCCTGAGTTTTTGCTAGTGTTTTTGGAGATGATGTCTCATGGATTTTTTTTTCTGCCCAAGTTGTCCTCAAATCATGATCCTCTGGATAGCCTCCTGAGTAGTTAGAATTACAGAAATGAGCCTCCAGAATCTATGTATAATGTTTCTTTTTAAATTTTTTTTGTATTTTATTGTCAGGATAATGTATAGAGGGGTTACAGTTGCATTCATCAAGTAGTATGTTCATTACTTCTTGAACCTTGATACACCTTCTCATGTTTTCGTCCCTCATTCCCTTCCCACTTCCCCTCCCAGTCATCTTGTTTTCCCCCTTCCCTTTTTCAAATAAATAAATAAGTGTATATACAGTATACCAATATACAAATTCAGATACATAACCTCATGAGATTAACCATAAGTGGAAACAAAGAGAAAAGAAATAACTTCACATAGTACATTAGGAATAGCAATCACAAAGATAAAGCTCTTGTTTCATTAACTTAGAGTTCATTTTATGTAGTCTCATCCTGTATGACCTTATGTACATAGGTTTTAAGGTATTGTGATCCTCTACTAGGAGAGTCCTAGATGTGTACTAATTATTACAAATGAGGGACACCATGGAGCCTATGCTCCTTTGGGTCTGGCTTGGGTCTGGCTTACTTCACGTAATATGGTTTCTTTTTAAAATGACATTTTACTGGGAGATGATGAGGGGTTGGGGTGAGACACTTTTCAATGTACTCATTACCTGACTTATGTAATTGTAACCTCTTTGTATATCACCTTTACAATAAAAATTTTAAAATGACATTGTATACACAATTATGACATTGTGTCTGCCAGAGTCTAACTTTGTACAGGGCAAAAGCAACAGGGAACGAGGAAGCCTAGTTCTAAGATTTGAGAAAATACACAAGGACTGAGATAGCCCATTGATACATCATTTTCGTTAAAAATAAAATAAATGTATTATTTTCTTTCCTTTCAGCTCACATTGTTTTCAAACTAAAGTGTTGAGACTTAAATATTTATTAAGTTGTGAAGACTTAACTACTGAATTAGACTGTTACTTCTTTTGCCTTAGGGACAGTGAAGGAGTTACCAAGAAATACAAGTATCACAAAGGTTGGGCTTTTCGATCAAGTAATATAAGAAACAAATATGTATAAGAGCCTGAGGAAGGACTGGAGGTATGGCGCAAGTGGTAGGGGGCCTGCCTAGCAAATGGAAGTCCCTGAGTTCAAGCCCAGAATCACCCACCCTCAAACAAAGAACATGAGGATAACTGAAGGTGAAACTTAAATTGAAGATGAAAGCAGAAGTTTTAGAAATCAAAAGGCAGGTAGTCTAAAAATGGCAGCAACTACCAGAGAGGGACCATCATTATGACTGGGTGATGACATCAAGTAAACACTTAGTGCCCAACACACATAGAACCTAATGAGCCAAAAGGATTTGGCAAAGCCTTTCTAAGTATGATAGGATCTGCCTGTACTCCCAGCATTCAGGAAGCAGAGCTAACAGGATTGAATTCAGGCTAGCCTAGACTACTCAGCAAGACCCAGTCAAACAAAACAACAACAAAAAGCTGGGCATCAGTGGCTCAGGCCTATGATCCTAGCTTGTCTGAAGATTGAAATTTGAGGATCGAGGTTCCTGAGACTCTTATCTACAGTTAACCAGGAAAAAGCCAGAAGTGGAAGTGAGGCACAAGTATTAGAGTTTCAGCCTACTTGCAATTAGGTTTCCTTTTTGGAGACTACTGAGAGAATGTTAAAACAAAACTGTAAGTTATACACTATGGAGAGACAGAGACCACTTTGCTGTAGTTCATTCTCATTTTCTTCTCAGTAAAGCATTTGTTGGAGTTCAGAAAAGAATATCCCAATGTGAAGGCCTCAAAAGCAACATTTCTCCCAGACTTTCTCTTGCCTTCCTGCCCTTCATGCTCATTCTTTTCTGAGGCAAGTCAAAGAAACTAGAATTCTTCCTCCAAAGCAGGTCCCAGGAACCAGAAACTCCTTCCCTAAAGCCAAGTGATAAAACCAAAAGTATTACTCTACAATTCCTCTCTGACCTGCTTTGTTTGATTGTAGATAAAGTGCCATACCAGGGATGAAGGAATGCTCACAGACAAGTCAAGAAGAAACTAATAGATAGGCATGGCTGGGTTGATCTGTGAATTTTAAAAAATTAAAATAGACTATCTCCAACTCAAAAATTCCCTAGGAAACCCAGAATTATATAAAGAAGATATTCTTGTTTTGTTAGCGAGTCTGAATGGGTAATAATTCTAGACAGTCTTTCTGTATGTGTGCTGACATTGGGGCTTGAATTCAGAGCCTTATGTTCTTCTTTGGCATGTTCACTACCCCTTAAGCCCCGACTCCTTTCCAGCTTTTTGGTGATTAATTGGAGATAAGGCTCTCTTGGACTTTTCTGCTGACTTTGAATGGTGATCCTTATATCTCAGCTTCCCTAGTAGCTAGGATTATAGGTGTGAGACACCAGTGCCAGATTGGATTATCCTTTTTAGTGTCTTATTTCATGGGTTTACATGGGGTTGAAGAAGAAGGCACAGTTGGAAGACATCTTTGGAGCTGTGCAGAGCTGGAGACATGGTTCACTCGAAATCAGAATTGCTTCTGTCCACTTTGAAAGGATTGAGGTCTTTTTCAGAAAAAGGAATCTGTGGGTCATCTAGTAGGATACTACTTGTAAAAAGAAAAATAGTGGGGGCTGGGAGTTTGGCCTAGTGGTAGAGTGCTTGCCTAGCATACAGGAAGACCTGGGTTCCATTCCTTGGTCCCACATACATAGAAAAAGCTGTTAAGTGGTGCTGTGGCTCAAGTGGCAGAGCTCTAGCCTTGAGAAAGTCCAAGGACAGTGCTCAGGCCCAGAGTTCAAGCTCCAGGACTGGCAAAAGAAAAGAAAAAAAGTGGGGAAAAGTATTTCATGAGAAGAGTCTGAAGAGCATTAAGTGATCAAAGGCCACATGATCATCCTTATAACCAGATGGCAGCTCATGATTTTACTATGTGTGTGTGTGTGTGTGTGTGTGTGTGTGTGTGTGTGTGTGTGTGTTAGTCCTGGAGAATTGAACTCAGGGCTTGGACACTATCCTGAGCTTTTTAGTTCAAGGCTGGTGATCTACTACTTGAGCCACATCCTCCATTTCTGGCTTTCTGTTGGTTAATTGGAGATAAGAGTCTCACAAACTTTCTGCTTGGACCGGCTTTGACCCACCATGCTCAGATCTAAGCTTCATGAGTAGCTAGGATTACAGGAGTAAGACTCTGATGCCTGCTACAAAGAGCATGTTTTGAAATCTACTCCTGAAGTTCAGGAAAGGGACTAAGGAAGAGTGTAAAAAAGCTCAGATGGTGACTGTTTAGGATCTCTTGAACCCCACAGAATGAGTTTGAGGTCAAGGGACTGATAAATAAGGACCTCTGCTTTGGGTACCTTACATCTGGAAGCAAATCTGAGGAAGACAGAGGATCCTCCAAAGTTAGGTAGGTGCTTGCCCAGATACTTCTCTCCTTGGGTGAGAGTCTGAGCAGCTTAGCCTAGTTTCTTTTCCAAGCTTCACAAAATTAGGAGACCTAAGAGGATGTGTGATAGGTCAAAAAATATTAAGAATAGACATGTCATGGAATTGCACTGCTAAAGTGGCTTAAATCTTGATATTTTATTATTGACTTTAGAGTGACTGTAACTAAATTTCTTTAAGCAAAAAACATGTAGGTCCTGAAAAATGGATTGATGTTCATGAATGTGTGTGAGTATATAAGAGTGTGCACACATGTTGGAGAATGGAATGGAACATTTCTTTCTAAATTGTATTCATTCTTGGAAAAATAAATGTACCCACATACCCAATCACTTTCTGAATGACTTTCTGGTTGTTACCAGCAAAAAAAAAACAAAACAAAACCAAATGTATAAAGTAATGAGATCAGGAAAGAAAGGACTATATGGGAAAAAAAAAGACCTGGCGTGGAGAAATGGGTACCTTCTGATGGTGTGACAAACATTTAAATTTTTGTCAACAGATTCTGGCTCATAACTCCTCCAGGCAGTACATAAAAACTTCAGTTTCTCTCACCCAAGGTGGGTCATTGACACTCTAATCTCTTACCTTTTTGTCTAGGAGCTGGCTATAAAGAAACTCTCTCACCTACTTTGTCTGATAGTAGATCATAAAAGTCCCCACTTCAGAAGGCTCCTCATTACACTTGGGAGGAAGGAATGTTGCGTTGCACAGGGGGGCCCAGAGGAATCTGCACAGACAGGCCTTGCAGGGTTTGCCACTCAGTCTGTTAGCATTAGAACAAACCCTTTGTGTCTTGTCAAATTTCTACACAATTGTCTGTGTTTAAATCAAGCTTATACAATGGAGTCTTCATAAGAAGCCCCAAATACAGAGTTTGGAGAGCTTCAAAAGAGCTAACTGCATGGAGAGTAGTGTACTTAGACTGAGCACAAAAACTCTGCATGGCTGTCTCCATACTTCACTACATGCATCTCTTTATCGGTGTGGTTTGTGATACATGAGTAAATGTAAGGGCTTCTCTTAATTCTGGAGCAAATAGAACCAATTAATTGAAGCTAGGTAGGAGGCTACAAGAATCTTATTTTCTAGTCCATATATTAGAAGCACAGGTAAAGCAACCTGGGGATTGTGATTAATGTCTGAAGGTGAAAGTAATCCTGGAGACCTGAGTTCTGAGGTGTGGGAGAGATGGGGATGGAGATGGTATCTCCATTACAATGGAATTAGAGGTCACCGAGCTCATGTTCACTGCAGAATTGAAAGTTTTCTTAGTGAGGACCCACTTACATATATTTGGGGTCAAAATAAATCTGTGTTGTGGGAGAAACTGAGTATGGGCTAATTTTTAATTATGTTCATAGTACCCCTGGCCTTTAAATATGTGAAAAGAACAGATCCTTTTGTGTGTCACACAAACCATGATGAAACTGAAAATAGATACTCAAACAGGTACAGAAAAGACTAGTGAAAGCACTTAGAGAACAGATGCCTATAAGAAAAAAACAATGAAAAGAAGTCACACTACGCACCAAATTTCTAGTTGCTTCCACCAATGAAGGACAGAATGTAGCCATAAACAAATCAAAAGCAAAAATGAAACACAACATTAGTAGAAAGCAAGTTTATGTTAGTAAAATAAGGACTAACCAAAATTCTCTCCTTGCTGCTTTACATTAACTTTAAGAAATTAAGATGGAAATGGCTCTGTGGCTCAAGGGGTGTGGGGGGTAGCCTTAAGCTGAAGACTTCAGGGACAACACCCAGGCCCAGAGTTCAAGCCCTATTATTGCCAAAAAAAAAAAAAAGATATGCCTCCATTTAGCCTATGAGTTGTATGATTGTATGATTGTGTTGATAAGAGTTTGCCAGGCTCTGTGAACCAGTGAACTTTTCAGTGGAAGACCTACAAAACTTTTCAAAGAAGGTATATTCCATCTGGTCACAGTGGCTCACTCCTGTAATCCTAGCTACTCAGGAGGCTGAGATCTGAGGATCTCAGTTCAAAGCCAGACAGGACATGAAAAATTTGTGAGACTTTTGACTCCAATTAACCACTAGAAAACTGGAAGTGGTGCTGTGGCTCAAGGGATAGGGTGGTAGCCTAGAGCTGAAGAGCTCAGGGACAAGGCCCAGGCCCAGAGTTCAAGACCCACGACTGACAAAAAAAAAAAAAAAAAAAAGCGCACACACACACACACACACACACACACACACACACGCACGCACACACACACACACACACACCCCTGGCCTTTTCACATTCAAGGGAGCATTGTTCCTCTAGAATTTATTTTTCCCCATTTTTATTAGCATAGGAGTTTCATTGTGATGTTTCCATAAATAAATACAATGTACCCAGAAAACTCACCCCTGTATCACAAGCAGATAGAATTTATTTTTATGTCTACAGTCAAGAATTGTTTGCATTGCTGTTAGTTTAGTACAACATACACAGTTGCAAATAGCCTAGCCAGATAATCACTGGAGGCGCCAGCATTCCACTGAAAGAATATCCAGGAGTCCTATGCTTATTTCAAAGCTATAACGTTTATAGTACTGACTCAATTCAACAATAATGCATTTTTACAAAATAAGAGTCTGACATAGAAGTACTTAAGTATGCAGACCCTGAAGTCTTGGCTCTTGGACCTGAAGCTGGTAGCTACCATTTTTAGCCATGGAACCTTGGGGAAGTGACTAAGTTAGAAAACAGCAAACAAGCCCAAGGATTCCATCCATCACGCTGCCTAGATTGTAATGTCTAAGCAAAGAGTGTTTTTATATTTTTAAATAGCTGGAAGAAGATCTAAATAAGGACAATATTTTGTTGACACCCTGAAAATTATATAAAATTAAAATTTCAGTGCCCCAAAATAGTTTTTTGGAGGGGATCAGAACCATGTTTATTTGTTTGTTTGCTGTCCGTGGTTGTATTCACTATAAAATGACAAGACAGAAACCATCTGGCCTGCAAAGCCTGAAATATCTGCTGTCTGTTTCTTCCTTGTTTTCTAAGCCTTGTTTTGCTCATCTGTAGAATGAGCAAAAGTGGGGGACCACTTAAGATGATATAAACCTGTAATAGTATCATGACCATCTCCCTGACATTTACACACACACACACACACACACACACACACACACACACACACACACACAAAGCAATAATAAAACATACATTTAGCGAGTCTGCTCTATGTGTGAGGCATTGCTTATTGATGTTGTCTCATTTAATATTTCTGATTACTACTTTTGGCCCTATCTTACAGATGAACAACATACTCAAAGAACATAATTGGTGGGGCCAGGTTCAGGCCTTTGCAGTGTGCCTGGAGGCCATGGGCTTACATTTGTCTTCCCCGTGGAGAGTGCCTAACCCAGAGAGAATGAGATCAGTTCATTGAAGGAGGAAGGCCTGTAAGCTGGGGAAAGAAGGAGATCCTGCCTCTCTTTGTTGACTCCTCTCTTTGTTGACTAGTGGTGTTGTTTTGGTTTGTTTGGCTGCAACTCACTGATTTGTTGTCTTTAGAGAGAGAAATGTGCTGAGAAAAAGAAATGATGATTCAAGACATGAACATTTCCCTCCAATAACCCCCAAGACAGCGGGGGAGGGAAGTCAGATAAACAAGAAACAGAGACACCAAGTGCTAAGAGTTAAAAAGTAAGGGCATCTTAATCATGGTGGTAGTACAATGGGAGAGGTTCAACATACTGTCCATGAGGAAATATTTGGTGCATCTGCCAAATGTCAGGCACTGCCCTTGGGTTGTTATCTTTATATTTCAAACAAGGAACAATAATTTGTATCCTCCAATTTCTGGGGTTTTTTTTATTTGTGTTTCTTATGTGCTGGCTCTAGGGTACTTATGAGGTCTAGGTAGGGTTCTGGTTGGTTCGTCTGTGATGTGGCATTCCTTATAGTTTAATTATGGTTGTACTATGCCAATGTTGCTGTAGTGAGGCCCACAAAAAAGGCTGGGGAAAACAGTTGTTAAAATATAAAAATATAATTTAAAGAAATCATGAGTGTCTTTCCACTAATCAAATTATATACTTGCTTACATTTTAAGTGCTAGCTTATTAAAAGGGGCCCAATTATTCCTCCCTTTCATAATGCAGGTAGTTCTTTAGCCACAATTGTTTGTCAATGGAAAATTGCACACACAAATAATCATACCCACACTTGTATAATTGTAGGCTGAAAATGAATTGCAAAGCAGTTAATTATTTCACAGATGTCTCACATTGCTTGTTATGGCACAGAGATTGCACAAGCTGTCTTTCCCCAGTGAAAGGTAGAGGCTCAAGAGATGCAGTCCACTGGATATGGACCTCAAAAGTGAACCCCTTCCTTACCTCTGCAAGAGGGTGCTTTTCTCTAAAGGGACTTTGATCTCTCTAGCCTACCTGTCACTTGATGGTAGCTTGTCCACTCTGTGTCTTGCTTCTTTATTGCTTCTTTAAGAATCATCTTTATTTCTTTAAGAATCATCTGTACATTTTTTCTGTTTAGTTTATTCCATTTGAAATCACTTCATTTCCTTTTCCCAGACTTTTCTCACACAGAGTAAGACTGCAAAAAATTATTACAGGAATGATAAACGTGATGCCGAATTATTTTTCCTCAATAATTGTAGCTTGTTCAAATCATCAATGATAGACAGAGATCTATAATGTAGGGAAGAAAGGAAGGGTCAAAACAACCTGTGCAATCCTGTGGCAGAGTTCATGTAAAGTGCTTCATTTTGGGGATGAGGTCACTATTGCTCACATGGATATGTGGGAAAGATAGGAAACAAGCATAAATAATAATAAAACCTGCATTCTAATTTGAAAGCTTTATTTTTTTAAGAGGATAATCATTGGTTGGAAGAAATAGGAGTGGCTCTAAATTAAGTAACTTCCTTAACATGAAAGCAGAATAACTGAGATGAGAATCTTGAATGAAAACCTGTGGGCCCAGAGCATTACCTCTTCCCCACCCTGCCCCACCCAAGTCCATCCCCTGCTTCGTGATGAGAAGACTTCCTTTTTGTGAGATACACTTAGGATTTCTGGTCTAGATAGATTCCCAAAGTTTACATTCCTCCACTGTCTTTTAGATATGTCTCTGTTTCTCACCAGTTGCAAAAAAAATCAAGTATCTGGGGAGTGAAATTCTTACCATGACATGTGTTATTTCAATGATTCTTTCTCACTCAGCCTTATCTTTTTATGTCTAATTTTTGTGGCTATTCCCTTAGTAATCTTTATTGTTTCCTCTTGTGTCATAGAAATTCTATTTCTGATTTTAAAAGATAATGAGCAATAAAATACAGTTGCAGGAAAAAATCATAATTAGAATTAAGGATTTCCCATAAAATGCTCTCTGTTAAGACATTTATTGGGTATACTCTGTCTTTACTGAATGTATCAGCTAGGGTTCTTGGTTGAGGAGAGCAGAGGCTATGCTAGCTGTTGAAAAGAAAAAGATCTATGAAGGGATTATTAGAACTCACATATATGAGTATTTCTTAACTCATATAAACTCTTACATTTATAATCATCTGACAGAAGGAGAAAAGGCAACCATCAGAATTACAACAACATGTGCAAGTCATAGAGATTGCCATCTAGAGATTAATATGTGGTGAGAGATTATATCCAGGATTTATAAAGAACTTCTAAAACTCAGCAATAACAGCACCAAACATGATTAAAATGCCTTTAATTGACATTTCTCTAATGAATATACACAAAAGAGCAGGACATGGTAGCCGATACAGTAGTCAAACTCATAAAAGACAAAAAGCCAGAATGATAGAAAATGGTTGGGAAGGGCCAGGAACGTGGCCTAGTGGTAGGGCACTTGCCTAGCATGCACAAAGCCCTGGGCTCGATTCCCTGGAAACACATACACAGAAAAAGCCAGAAGTGGCACTGTGGCTCAAGTGGCAGAGTGCTAGCCTTGAGCAAAAAGTATCCAAGGATAGTGCCCAGGGCCCTAAGTTCAAGCCCCAGGACTGGCAAAAGAAAGGAAGGAAGGAAAAAATGGTTGGGATTTATTGTTTAGTGAGTACAGAGTTCATGTTTGGAGAGTAAGAGTTCTAAAGATGAATGGTGGTGATGGTAGCACAGAAACCGCACAGAAGACAATATAGACAAGGGCCAGAATGAGTGAGCTATGATGAGTCATATAAACTCATAAGGGTGAGTTTATGAACATTCACTGTGAAGTCTCTAATGCTCCTTTCACAGATCCATGACTGAACTGAGTGCTACTGAATTGTACATTTAAAAATGATGTGGGGGGGGTGTGGCGGGAGTTTAACCTAGTGGTTAAAGTGCTTGCCTAGCATGCACGAAGACCCGGGTTCGATTCCTCGGTACCACATACATAGAAAAAAGCTGGAAGTGGTGCTGAGGCTCAAGTGGTAGAGCTCTAGCCTTGAGAAAGTCCAAGGACAGTGCTCAGGCCCTGAGCTCAAGCCCAGGACTGGCAAAAAAAAAAAAAAATGATGTGGGGGCCAGTAGTGTGGCCTAGTCATACAGTTTTAACCTAGCATGGCTGAGGCCTTGGGTTTTATTCCTTGGTACCATATAAACAGAAAAAGCCAGAGTAGTGCTGTGGACTCACATGGTAAAGAGCTAGTCTTGAGCAAATGAAGCTCAGGGACAGTGCCCAGGCCTTGAGTTCAAGCCCCAGGAGTGGTTAAAAAATGTGGATGACAATATCTGTATGATGTATATTTTATCACAATTTAAAAAATTAGGTAGTCTTACCTGTTAGGTTGGCTATTATCAAAAACAAAACAAAAACCAGAAAGTAAAGTGTTGGTATGATGGAAGAGAAACTGAAAAATTTGCACATTGCCAGCCGTAAGTAACACAGTACAATTACTATGAAGCAATTTGGCTGTTTTTCAAGAATAATACAGAGAATCACAATATGATCTGGTTCTTAGGTAAAGAATGCCCAAAGAACTGAAAGAAGGGATGAAAACAGGAACTTGTATATCACTGCAGCATTATTAGTAATAGCTCAGAGGTAGAAACAGTTGAAATATTTATCAGTAGATAAGTGGATAGACAAAGTATAGAATACACATACAAAAAACATTATACAGCTGGTAAAAGAAATTAAAACGCTGATACATACTACCACATGAACGAAATCACTGTGTTAAATGAAATAAGGCAGAGACAAAAGCACAGGTATTTTATCACTCCACTAAGATCGGGAGCCTAGAATATCAAAGCACTTGGTGACAGAAAGTAGAATAGAGGTTGCTGATAGCTAAGACAAGGATAGACTGGAGAGCGGTTGTTTAAAGGATACAGAGTCAGTGATATGCTGGAAAATGGAGAGTGGTGATGCTCACACAACATTGTAGTAAATGTAGTAAATGCTCCTGATTTGTATACTTAAAGACAGCTGAAATGGTATCTCTTACCACAACAAAAAGAAGTAAAAACCATTCTTAACTCATGTACAAAATTATACAATAGTCTGAATTGAGCTCCTGGGTGATGGAACTACTGTGACATAGGCAGAGAAGCTAGAGAAGGACCAGGATGAGTGAAACAATTTAGAGCATCTGCCACCATGGATAAAGAAAGAGTACTTTGCTAGTCAACTATGTTAAGTTGCTCTTCTAGATATTCAAGTTTCTCCGCAAGGATGTTAACATCTTTTTCAACTTATCTCCCTTCTATATGCTATTGATCATACTGTTTCCTTTACTTAGGGTGTAGCAAGACTGACTGCTGTGTCTTTTTCTCTTGATTCTCTCTCCTCCCATCCTTCTGGATTCTTGCCTCATTAATCATCCCTTCTTCCACTGGTTTTTTAGGAAACAAGTCTGCCCTTGCTTCCTCTTAACATGAAAGAACATTTAGTCTTATGTTCCCTCCAGCTACCTGTCTCCCTTATTCCTTTAGCTGTCCACATTTTCAAAAGACTAGTTTATCCTAGAGTTACTCAATGAAACTAAAAAGACAAATATCTACCTACTCACTCTTTCATTAACCCACAACTGACTTCTGTGGACTAAAATGCTCTTTAAAGGGGTTTCCTGTCTATGAGTCCCATAGGTTCCTTTTCTGTGGCATTATGTTAAATGCTCCTCAGTGTCTCAAATCCATCCATACCTACTGAACACATGTTTCCTGCTAGGCACTGTATTGGGAGCTCAGAAAGTGCCCTTTCTTCTGCCCTCTCAGCATCTCCAGACTTGCTTTTTCCCTGATCTTCTTCTGAACTTGTGCTGTAGTCCTTAGTAATTTGGCCACTCCCTGAGTGGTAAGAGCTAATTTTTTTTTTTGGTCAGGCTTATTCTCATAGCTTCACTTGATGAACTCATTTGATCCTTTACAAAACTCTCCTGAGGTAAGTGCTATTAATATCACCTTTACAGATGATAAATGGAAGGCCCTCAAAGTTCTACAGGGATTCAAACCAGGCCATCTGCCCATAGGGTTTGTGTCTCCCTTGGCTCCAGATGTGTCGTCCGTGCTACTACCTGGTCTATGGCTCCACTTTTATACAAGTTCAACTTTAATGTTTGTGAAGCCAGGAAAAGAACAGCTGGAATCCTGTGTTCTAAAGTTGGAAATGGCTAAAATTACAAAGATACTAGCTATCAAATACATTCTATCATCCTGCCTTAACAAACATACCTCTTCTTAACATTTTGGCTCAGATTCCCAAGCTCTGAGATAGAATTGGTGCTAGAACTTGGTAGTACTGAACAAATTGACTCAGCTTATGGATGAGGAGAGCTGCATATACGCATCCTGCATATTTGCCCGGCAAACAACCTGGGCTTTGGGCTTCATATATTTGTAGCATTTCTAGGAAAGAAATTTGCTTGGACCCTGAAGGCAGCTGCAGGGCCTTGATGCCTACAACCCTTTGGGAAACAGGACTGTGGGCTCTAGGTAAACAGCTCCTCTTAGACTCCTGGGCCCTTTCTTTTTACCAGACTGGCCCTCAAAAGCATCATTATTCAATGTGTCATGAAGAATCTTTCCTTCTTTGTTCATTTTCAGTCTGACACAGATTAAGACTTCTTTTAGTACAATAAAAAATGAATTACTGTAAAAACAAAATAAAACAAAAATATGAGCCATACAAGGCATTTTTGTTTTTAGATAGATTTATCATTAGATTGTTACACATTCATTAACATTTCAATCAATGGAATCAGGCCAACTGAAAAGGAGGAGAAAATTTCAAAAATCTACCTGTTGTTAGGGACAGTAGGCATGCAGGTGGATAACAGAGACTATCACTATTACCTTCATAATGTTGTGTGAGTGTGCTGGTACCAAGGCTTGAACTCAGGGTCTGAGCACTGTCTCAACTTTTTCCCTCAAGACTGGTGCTCTATCACTTTAGGCATAACTCCACTTCCAAATTTTGGGTGGCTAATTGGAGATAAGAGTCTCACAAATTTCCCTGCCTAGGCTGGCTTCAAACAACAATTCTGAGATCTCAGCCTCCTGAGTACCTAGGACTATAGGCATGAGCCTTTTATGACTTTTGATTATTCCATGGTTATAACTGAACAAAAATGATGAATAAAACAGGATTTTTCCAAACAAGATGCCCATACACACAGTGACAAACAACGTATATTGAAGGGGTTTAATATTACAAATAAGCTTGCCTGTTGAGTTGATAACAACCTTCCACTTGCAGACAACTATGTCATTTCAACTGCTTCCCTGAGATATTTTAACAGAATAGAAAATATTTCAGAGTAATTTCAGCAAGCTTGAGTTATTCATTTTTAATTTTTTTTGCAAAATTATGGTACAAAATTCACCTTCAATTTTTTATCAGTAGATAGTCCCAACAGCTCAGTCTCACATTATAATGACATGTAAGTGATCTTTTTATGGAAGAAAGGAATTTCAGGCTCACAAATTTCCTGTGTCCCAGAGACTTCTTTCTGGAGGGAGTGAGTGGTCTGTTGATTTACATCCTGGCATGTAGCCTTATCCTGGGTAACTAATCCACGACATTTTCCAGTCACTGCAGCTGTGGCTTCAAAATATAATCCTACTCAAATCCTGAACTCCAGACATACTATGGACAATATAAGCCTTTATCATCTTCTGTAGTTCACAGATGTGTTTATTGGCCCTAAAGCTAAGGAAATAACTCTTCTTACTAGCAATTATATTTAAATCATATATATACCAAAGATTGGCAATAGTAAACATCTGTTCATTTATGGAGCTGCACTAAAAACACTTACTTTGCTAGGGTTATCTTTTCTGTGATTTAGCCCTATATCTGTAGCCAATCCCTAAATATATTTAGTTACAGTTTCACTGGACAATAGCATTTGAGCTACATCCTTTACCACAGCATCACCTAAAATTTTTAAGCTAACAGATTTAAAACAGTGCCTTTGTAATTGTTTGTGTGATTTATTTTCATTTCTAAATACTACTGCCCAAGCAGCCCATAAAGTTGCCTTTCTGTGAAGTAGTTAACATCAATCAGCTTCTGTCAGGTTTTAGTCCAGTACTCTTTCTTTCCAGGAACTCTTTTGATTTTGTACTTCTTCATACATGCCCCGTTAAGTTACAATGCTTCCATTTAACTATAGGGTACTATTTGTAGAAATGTCGTAATTTATTTATCTTCAATCTATGCAAAATCTGGAACAAAATTCCATCTGATTTAGTCAATAAATTCCTTTTTTTCCCCCTATTGGTCATGGGGCTTGATTTCTGGGCCTGGGTGCTGTCCCTGAGCTCTTCAGCTCAAGGCCACCCTGCCCCTGAGCCACAGCCCCTCTTCCTGTTTTCTAGTGATTAATTGGAGATAAGAGTCTCAGGGTCCTTAGTGCCCAGCTGGCTTTGAACCTCAATCCTCAGATATCAGCTTCCTGAGTAGCTAGGATTTCAAGCATGAGCCACCACTCTCGGCAATGAATTTCTATAGATGGTACACTATATTTGTAGCACTCATCAATTCTGACCATAAGGTGATCTTAATATGTGAAGAATTAATGAAGTAATATATATCTTTCCTCTCTCCCTGTTTTTAGGGGGACAGTACTAGAGTTTGAACTTAGTTTCTATTACTTTAGCCATATCCCTTCCCCCTTTTTATCTTAGGTATTTTTCAAGTGGGGTAATATATTTTTGCTCAGGGTGTCTTGGAACAATGATTCTCTTGCCTATAATTTCCTATGTAGCTGAAATGCCAGGTGCATACTACCATACCCATCTTGTCTGTTAAGGATTTCACTAACTTTTTACCATGTGTTGGCCCACTCAGTCGCTGAGATTATAGATGTGAACCAGTGGTACTTGGCTGAGGAATTGTACTTCTGAATAAAATTAGCATGAACTTTCTTGGTTTCATTTTTCTTTTCAAACCCAGCTTCCATTATCACCATCTAACAATACTATTACTACGTTTTGAAATATGTATCTATTCTTGAAAAAGAAGTCTTATAAAGCCGTTCTCAAGTAGGTAGCAAACCCACACTTCATTATATAAGAATAAGCATTATCAACTACACATTGTGACCTGTTAAGGAATACTCCAACCCCTCAAAACATTTCACCTTAACAATTATCTATTTCAGTGTTGCAGATAGTCTCAACTCATAAAAAGTAGTAAAAACATAGTACGTTAAAAATTCTGTGAAACAGAAACACATACATCATTGCTTTTCTTGCTATGAGATGGCTTTCATATCTAATAAAATTATACCTGCTTTCAGCTGGGCACCTGTGGCTCAAGCCTGTAACCCTAGCTACTCAGGAAACTGAGATGTGAAGCTAGACTAGCAAAGCTAGTCTTTTTCTTGAGAAAAAGAATCACAAGGACAACACCTAGGCCTCGAGTTCAAGCCCCAGGAATGGCATGCATGCATGTGCGTGCATGCGTGCGCACACACACAGACCAGCTTTTCTTTCTTTCTTTTTTTTTTTTTTGCCAGTCTTGGGGCATGAACCCAGGGCCTGAGTACTGTCCTTGGACTTTCTCAAGTCTAGATCTCTACCACTTGAGTCACAGACCCATTTCCAGCTTTTTCTATGTGTGTGGTACCAAGGAATCGAACCCAGGTTTTTGTGCATGCTAGGCAAGCATTCTACCACTAGTCCAAACTCCAGGCCCCACACCAGCCTTTTTTTTTTTTTTTTACTGACATCAATTTAAAGCATACCTAAGTATTAAGTGATACACTGTAGAGAAGACTGGCCAAGTGTCCACCATGCTGTTTCTATTGTTCTTATGATCCTGTAGATAAGTTGTCAAATGGGTGAAGGCATGTGGCTCAGTTCTGGCCAATAGATTGCAAGTAGAGATCAGGAAAGACCATATTTTATGGGCATCACCCATAAAACCCATCCCAGAGTTCTCCATGTAATTTCCCTTCCCCATTTACTGTCAGGAACTCAGAGGATTTGATAGAAGTCACTGGATGAGAGAAACTTGGTCCTTAAATGACAGCTTAGGGAGTCTAATCCCTCAACAACCTACATTAGTGGACATGATTATGAATTAATCTTAGTGTACTGTTAAAGCCAATTGAAGCCAATTCTTTGAGTAAGAGCATAACTAAGGTGCATAAATGAACTGATTAATAAAATAGATAGTTACAGTAAATATATCACATGTATGTTTTCTAATCTTTCTTTGGGGGAATAGAACAACCACTAGAATGTTCTCTACTCAAATAGTGACTTAGATTTTCTGATAACCAAGAGGGCTTTCCTGTTTGGATTTAATCAGGCTCAGGTGACAGCTATAAATTTATGTGACTAAATATTTAGTCATGTTGACAAACTGAGTTTCTTGTAATTGATGGTAAGGCTGGAATTAAACTTTATTTCTCCTTTCCCTTCAATTCCATGTTTACAGTCCCACTAGATGACACACCATAGTTTAAATGGTCTTAAATAGTACCAATTTAACTTTCATGTTTTTTTTTTGTCTGTGACTATGTTATCCCTATAATTATTTGGGTGCAGGATATTTCTATAAAAATTATGTTTATTTCCACAACTTCACTAACAAGGTTTTCCATTTCATTAGTATCAGTCCTTTTAGTTTTTTGTTTTTCGTTTTATTTGTGACAAGTAGAATATGCTTCAAGACAAGAAGAGAATTAAATGAAATGGCATTTGTATTGAAAGTAAGCCAAGCTAAGCATTGGTGGTTCACACCTATAATCCTAGCTACTCAGGAGACAGAGATTTGAGAATTTTGATTCAAAGCCAGTTTGGGCAGCAAAGTCCATGAGACTCTTATATTCAATTAATCATCAAAATGCCAGAAGTAGAGGTGTGTTGGTAGAATATTAGCCTTAAGTGAAAAAGCTAAAGGACAGTGCCCAGGCCCTGAATTCAAGCTCTATACCCTTTCCTCCCCCATGATACACACATACTCACACAAAGAAATATAAAGATTTTGATATACACTGTCTTGAAGAATTTACTACCCCTTCCTCTGAGCTCAGAGACAACCATTTTCTTTGTAACTTTCTACATTTTACACTTGGAAAGGGATTGGCCTCATTTTATAGGATAGTTGGCTATGACTCTTCATTTTCTTTTTTTTTTCAAAATTCAACATCCTTTTTATTATTATTATTATTATCATAGTGATGTATAGCGGGGTTACAGTTACATTCATAAGATAGTGGCTGCATTACTTCTTGATCATTATTACCCCTTCCCATGTTTTTCTCCCGTTCCCTTCCCTTGTTGTTCTATCCAGAGGTGGTGTCTTAAAGACACTGATGATCACTGTCTTTGGATCTACATGTGTTTTTAATGCAAGCAAAGTTTGTCTGATAATGTTGGGTTCTGTGCATTTGGTGTATAGTTATTTAAATTGGTTATATCTTCCTGAAGAAGATATCCCAATTAGTATGTAAAATCTTTCTTTGTCTCTTCTCACTAGTTTTAACTTAAGGTCAATTTTATCTTACATAAGGATGACTCTTCATTTTCTTGCTCAACAACAGGGGCTGAAATAATATTAGGAAGCATTTAAAAATTAGCTGAAGACTTGGAAGAAGGTAGAGATGCTTACAGCAATCAGACAGCTGATTGTGTATTAGTGGAAGGTGCGTATGTGTGTATGTGTGCGTGTGTGTGTGTGTGTGTTGTCTGTGTGTATATGTGTGTGGTTGTATAAAAGTTCTGACTGGCTTTAAATGTTTGTAGCCTTTCAGTTCAGATTGCCTTGGAGGTTTCTGATTTTGTCCTGCAAATGTATCAAGGACCTCATCTCCTACCCATCATGAGAGCCTGAAATGCCTGGGGATGGGCGACAACTCAAATCAGAGTTGGGAGGCAAGACAAGGAACAGGAAAGAAAAGGCTAAAGATGACTAAAGGAATATGTTTGGCGAGAAGACATAAAGGAGAGGATCATAGGTACCAGGTGGTGATGAGTGTGGGATGCACACAGGCTGCTCAGGCTAAGGACCTGTTCTTAGTGATGAGAACCTCCAGATTCCCATGAAACACAAGGCTTGAATCTTCAGTAAAACTGAGTGGGGATTAGTTGGGATTCCATGTGACTTGACTTTACTTATTTGCAGTAAAATGGTACTTGGGGAGAATATTTGGCAAAGATAAATAGTTTCAGCTCTGGTCTAAATTACACACACACACACACACACACACACACACACACACACACACACACACACACATATAAATGGAGGGGGTCATTGGGCTTGAACTCTGAGCTTGGACACTATCTCTGAGCTCTTTAGCTCAAGGCTACCACCTTAGTCCTGGAGCCACAGCCCCACTTCCCCTTTTCTAGAGATTAATTAGACATAAGACTCTCATGGTCTTTAGTGCCCAGACGGGCTTTGAACTGCAATCCCCAGATCTCAGCCTCCTGAGTAGCCAGGATTACAGGTGTGAACCACCGCATCTGGCTTTGTTTTGTTTTTGATCACAGTGGCATGGATATTCAAACACACTGAAAATTTTGCCATGAAACTCAAGATGAAGAAGTATTTAGATATTACACCACTTGGACCCTTGACTTGACCCTATTCACTTGTCTGTATGGGTTTAAGCCTTGACCTAGAAGCATTGTCCAGTGGGACTTTTTGTGATGGTAGAAGCAGTGCATAATTGTGTTGTCTAATTGGTACCAACTAGCCACTTGTGGTATTGTATACTAAAAATTACAGCATATGCAACTGAAGAACTGAGTTTTGAGTCTTGTTCCATTAGTTTAAAATTACATAGCCTCATATGGTTGGCAGGTAATGTCTATAGATTATTGGGGATTAAACACAAAAAGTGCTTATGTATTATTGATAAGCATGGTGGAACTGATGTCCTACATTTTCTCAGGGAATAGATTGTAGGCCCTTTCTGACAGTCACTTACAATTTTTCCTATCTCATTTTGAACACTGAGGGCAAGTTTCAACATACTTCCATTAGAAATGTAAAACATGAATATAGCAAGCAGAAAAAATCTCTAAGAATATTTTGGACTCTGTAGAGATTTTTTCTGACAACAGTCACCTAGTTCTTTGCTAACGAACTAGAACAAAACAGTTCAGCTATCTGCCTCCTTTGGAAAGCAGTATTCACCTGGTGATGTCAGAGGTCCTGCAGCCTATGCAGGGAAAGTCCCTCAGGTCCTCAGTCCATTTACTCTTTCCAGTTATAAGAAGGGAGCTAATATTGAAGAAAATGATAACTCTTATGGCCAGCAGAGAACTCTATTAAAATTCACTTATTAGTACTGTATAACTGTGATTTTGGCCACTTATTTATGAAGAGCTCTTATAGGCTAAGGACAAGAATTACCTCTTATAATTTTTACAACAATGAATAAATACTATTACTACCCATTTATATAACCAGAAAAAAACTTAGGAAGGTTAAGTAACCTGCCCCAAATCAAGATAAATAGCTCACACCTGTAATTCTAACTGTTCAGAAGGCTGAGATCAGAGGATCACAGTTTGAAGTCAGCCCTGGCAGGAAAGCCTGTGAGACTCTTACAATTAACTACCAGAAAACCAGAAGTAGAGGTGTGGCTCAAGGTGGTAGAGCCCTAAACTTAAGCAGAAAATCGTAGAGATGTTGCTCAAACCTTGAGTTCAAACTCCATGACCATTACTACCAAAAAATAAAGATGAATGTAGAGAAGACAGGTAGATCCATGGTAGAAATTTAATCCCTCATTCAATAATAGTATGATTAACTAGAACCCTCATGAATGGATTTCTATTACTCTCTCTGGAATGAGTCTATTATAAAAGTGAGCTTTCTCTTTTATTTCTACCTTCTGCCATGGGATAACATAGCAAGAAGTCCCTCATAATAAGATGGACATCTTGATTTATCAGACTTCCCAATCTCCAGACCTATGAAAACTACATTTATTTTCCTTATAAATTTATCAGTGTCTGGCATGCTGCTATAACAGTACAGAATAGACTGAGATGTCATGCCTATCTGAGGCCATACACAGTTTGGATTCTAGTCACTGGAAATATTCATCTCCCTGGCATAGCCATAGTTGCACTTATTGTTATCAGTCCATGCAGTCATTACTATTTTCTTCGGCCTTTTCTCAATAAATGATAAATTGGAGTAGAAAGCACCTGCAGAAAAAGAAACGGTATTTAGCTCTAGAATACTTGGGTCTTTCAGAGTCAGATTCCCCCCAGTCAGTCATGCTTGCTTGGCTTGCACGACTATGTCATCTTCCTTTCCTGATCCCAATGAAAGCATCTATTCACTCCATGAGCACCTGTGTTGAGTTGACAGTGGGTGGCTGCGCTCTGCATCAACATTTATTGCTCCATAATCTTATCCTTGGCATTCCAAATGGCTTTTTACTCTGTCAAAGCCCACACTGTCTTCCCATATGTCTGGATGTCTTTATAGTAAACATTTTTGGAGACAAAATGTGAGCATAGTTTTATTTTCTCTCATTAACTGTTTGACATTATACCATAGCAGGTTGAATAAGAGCTGCAGCTAGTACAAAAATAGCACCACTGTCTTTTCTCCTTGAGACTATTATCTATTCACCGTGATTGTGAGAAGCTGAAGAGGATATTGGTGGAAAACAGACCTGCAAGTAAGGCAGACCTAGATCTGAACTCAAACTTTTTCATTCATTTACTTGACAATATCTATTGAGGATCTGTTCTATGCCAGGAATCATTTAAGTGCTTTATTCCAAAACAGTAGATAAAACAAAGATCCTTCTCTAGGATATAGAAACAAGAACTTTATCTTGTGTGATTGTTGTCCTTAATGTACTATGTTATTCTCTTCTCTTTTTTTTTTCTCTTTGGTTAATCTCATATTGTTACTATATCTGATTTTGTTACCTGGTATACTGTATATATCTTTTTTGTTTATTTTAAATAGGACAGGGAAGGGGAGAAAATGAGATGATTGGGAGGGGTGCGGAGAGGAAAATGGGGACAAAAAAACATGAGAAGGGATATCAATGTGTGAGAAGTAATGTACCTACTATCTGATGAATGTAACTGTAATCCCTCTATACATTACTCCAACAATAATTTAAAAAAAACAAAGATCCTTGACCTCACAGAACTCAAATTCAAGTAGGCTGAGATTGAAATTCAGCAAGATAAATGAGGAAAAAACTATAATATGTTAGGAAATGAAAAATATTGAAGATAATAGTAAGGGAGGGAAGTAAAATAGAAAATGGTAAAACTGGTGGAATCAGAAAGGACTTAACAGAAAAGTCCAAGAGAGTCAGACCTGAAGAAGCTGAGATAGAGTGGATCTTTAAACTACAGTGGTATGATATGGGGTCCAACTTACATAAATTTGTTGATAACTTTAACATTAAAGGAGACTTCAACATTAAATGGGAACAAAAGATATTCATTGATTTGTTCTGAGGATAAAGTCCAATTGTGGAGCCTTGACCCAGGCACTGAATAGCTGTTATAACTTTATTCAGCATCAGCATCATTATAAATAACGACTTTCTTTATTTCTACACTTATCCCTAAGTGGCCTGCTGAAGACATGCAGGTAAAAGTAAAAGAAGTGTAATATCCTAGGAAAAGGAACATGTGGTTTTGACATTTCTATCAGTCTGAAACTTGGCAATTGTACAAAATTGGATAATTTGTACAGAATTTAGTGAGAAGGCTAGTTAAAAGATGAGCAGAACATAGGCAGACCACAATGGTCATGCTGCACCCTCAGATTAGGGTCAACAAAACATTACTGCCAACCTGTCCCTGCCAAGTGGGAGAGGATAAGGAGAAACAAGGAGGCACAAGCCAGACACAAAGAATAGGTAGAGAAGGCCTGTGGCTTTCAGCAGAGGCGGGTAGCCACCCTGCAATGGTGCCACTGAAGGAAATGGGGAATGAACACAGCATCATTTCTGTCCTGACGTTCATCAGGTCCGATGGGTTGGATCAGTTGGAAGTTAGAGGGGAAGGGGAGCTTGTGGAGCAGTTCTTTAGGCCAGACGCCATAGCACCTAACAGGTGGAGTAAGGTAAAGGGGAGAGTACAAGACAACAGGAGATGGCCTGGTTAATGGTGAAGGCCAGATCAGATGATTCTTGCCCTGCCACTGGATGCTAACAATTTCTGTTGTTCTCTGGATTCAGGGAAAGCCACCCAAGTTCTTTCCTTCCTCCCGTTGCTTTAATTACATTTGTTGCTCCCATCTGGTCACTCTGCTGCCTCTTGCCCAAGTCCAAGATTCGGTTAGGTATTTTGAGAGAGAGCCAAATGAAGATGAAAAAGGAGGGGAAAAAGGAGGAGGGAGAAGAGGGGAGGCAGAAGAGGAGGAGTACATTGTACAAAAAGTCGCACTATACTACTAACCTCATTAACCCCAGCCAGTCTCTATTCAGGATGTGTCATTAGTGAAGATGAGGAGATGCTCATTGTGTCACCAACATGAAAAAGGCAAGGTGATCTCAACCAATAGATGGTTGCCCCTTTTTTAAACAAAGCAAATATTACCTGTTTCCTATAATTCACATGTCTTAAGATATGTTTCTCAGTAGCTGCAGGCATTTGATTCAAGGAGCATCTCAAATACCAAAATATGCTTATGCTCAACTCAAGTCCCTCGGATGAAATACTGTCGTCTACTTATTAAACCAATGTATGTGCTCCCATATACCTTAAATCATTTCTTGATTACTTGTAACCTCTAATACAATGTAAGTGATTGTTACATGGTAACATTCAGGGAATGACAATAAGAAGAAAGTCTATATCTTCAGTACAGATGTGATTTTTTTCCAGATTTTTTTTCAGCTTTCCATTCGTTAAAAAATGTTTTATTTTTATTATGAAGGTAATGTACAAAAGAAATAGAGGTCATGTACAGCGGGATTACAATTATATGTCAGGTAAAAAGTACATTTCCTTCTGTACAGTCATCCTTTCCCCAAGTCTCTCTTCCATTTTTTCCCTCTCATCCCCAGCCACAAGTTGTATAGTTCCTTTTCAGCATGATGTCTGAGTACCACTGCTGTGTTTGTTAACCTATTGTCCTTTCATTTCTGAGCTCCCCCTTCCACTCCCCAAAACAAATAAACAAACAAGACAAAAGGAAAAAAAGAAAAACAGCAAAAAATTAAAAAAAAAAACACCTCTCTTTTCTGTTCCCTGGAGTTTATCTCGATAAATATTTTTTTGAATGATGAGCCTTTGTCTTTTGGTCTCACTATGCGTGGTATCCCACTTGTGAATGTACAGATGGGTCCCTCCTTCCCTCCCATGCAGGGTGTTGGACAGCATTAAAAACCCCCTGTGGCTATTCAGGTATAAAGGGACCTGTCAAGGCCTTTCCTGAGGTTAGGCTCCCCTTACCCCTTGTCCACTGGCAACATTAGGGGCCCCACAAAGACTGTTCCCCGTTTGGTGTCCCCACTGAGAAAAATATTGGGGTAAGAAGCCTGATCTTGCACTCAGCACTGGTGGCTGAGTTTGTAGGCAGCCTTTGAAGCTGGAGCCTTCTGGCCCAGAACTCTCACTCCAGGTAGCACTGGCTGGAGTCATATTTCACTCAGCCCTGGTGGCTGAGCTCAAGGGCAAGGACTCTGGTTTGGAACCTGGTTTGGAGAATGGCCCTTCCATCCTTCTGGTGTGGATTCCCAATGCTACCAGCTCCTGTCAGTCTGGTGATGGGTTCAGTTAGAAGCTTTAGCTCCATTCTTTGTCCCAGGCCAGCAGGAAGTTAAGGCCTCTGCCACAGGTGTGGGCTGAAGCCTTGGCAGTCTCTGAGTAGGAGCCCCAGGCTTGTCCTTTATCCCAGGTTCACCCACGCCCATCCTCTGAAGCAATCTCAGGAGGCTGTATCCTCTTTTGCCTGGTTCAGGCTGAGACTGATGCTGTCTTTTGGTGCCGAACACTGAACATTGTCCTGACACAGTCTGGTGCCAGTCTGAGACCTAAGCAGTCTCTGGGTTCTGAGTTCAGGATTTTGTCTCTTCCTACCTTTGTCCTACACTTGCTTCTAAGCCAGGGGTTGATTCCTTCCCCAGTCCCTGTTGCTGGCCACCTGGGGGAGGTGAGCTCAGCAAGTGATTCTGACTCACGGGTGTTTGGTGTTCTCATGCCTTCCTTCCCAGGTTTCGAATGTGAAGATGTGTCTCAGTTGCACTGCTGCTGCTGTTTTTCCAGGCAATTGCTCCAAGCAATTGAGATCTTGAGTTGGGCAAATATTGCTACTGAGTGGAGGGCTGTTCTGATCAGAGGTCTGTACCAAGCTGAGGGCTGTTCCCAGGCTTGTCAGGCTTTCTGAAGGGGAGGTTTGGCACCAAATGTGGTTGCCTTCTGAGTAGGGCTCTTTATAAGCAGATGGCCCCTCAAAGCCATGATCTCTATACAGCTGTGGGCTCCAGCCCATTGGACTGCAATGGAACCTGGGGCTCAAATGGTAGAGCACTAGCCTTGAGCAAAAAAAAAAAAAAAAATTCAGTGACAGTGCTTAGGTCCAGGGTTCAAGCTCCAGGCCCATCATACACACAGTACTCACCAAACTGATTGTTTTGATGCTTTTAAACAAAATGATATTTATGGATAACTTCTATAAAGATAATACTAAGCAAATTAAAAGATGTTTCCTTAATGGTTTCATTTGATTTCTGTTTATATATATATATATAATACCAAAACTGTGCTTTGAGAGCTTTAGTCCAGGGTGTGTTAAATACTTTCTCCTCGGGCTAGAAACAGATAACAGTAAAACATTAACTTTAGAATAATCACTGTCTTATATTAGATCAATTCTAGGATAGATTCAGAGACTATTGTTTCAGTGCAATATAATTTGTTTTCCCTTTACACTGAGACCAAACTTGTTCAATTCGATGAACCTTTTTTGAGCTTGTGGCAGATGGTCCTGACACTGGGTTAGGCACTGGGAATACTGAATGGGACAGACTTCCTGCTCTTAAGGAGCAGGAAGAGACAGATGTCATGATCCCCTGCGGTAAATGCAAAAAAAGCGAATTGCAGGAACTGTAAAAATCAGACAAAAGACTAAAAGAACTATTCAAAACCACTTGCTTCTGAGCTTGACTCTAGTGATTAAAATTCATTGTTTTTGAATTTTTATTAGGCTGGTCAAAATGGTGGACTGTGCAGCTAGGCTTGGATCTTGAGATATTTCAGCAATCATGATCACGCTTGGCTGATCTCACTCTTCAAAGCCATATCAATAGTGGAAATAGCCATATACAGCAAGTGATGGGAACAAGGCCCCTGGAGGGCAGCAGATTCCTTTAAGTCAGCTTTTCGTAATTCAAAACAACGTGTTCTGCTTGTGTAGGAAGACCATCTTCTTTCAAGATGCCAAAAAGTAGCCAAGTTTTCCCTGATATTGGAATCAAAATACTAAATAGCAGAGAGTAAAATAGTCCAAATAGTCCTAATAATTGTTTTATGGTGTATGTGCTGGTGCTGGTACTTGAAATAAAGACCTGGGTACTGTCCTTCAGCTTTTTTAGTCAAGTCTGTTACTCTATCACCTGAGTCACAGCTCCACTTCTGGCTTTTTTTTTTTCTGGTTAATTGCAGATAAGAGTCTCATGGACTTCCTTGATCAGGTGGCTTGGAACATTGATCCCCACATCTCAGTCTCTTGAGTAGCTAGGATTACAGGCATGAACCACCAACACCCTGCTGGGTTTTATATTTTTATTATTATTTTTATTATTTCTTGCCAGTCCTGGACCTTGAACTCAGGGCCTGGGCACTGTCCTTGGGCTTTCTCAAGGCTAGTACTCTACCACTTGAGCCACAGCACCACTTCTAGCTTTTTTCCAAGTATATGGTACTGAGGAATCAAACCTGGGTCTTAGTGCATGCTAGGCAAGCACTCTACCACTAGGCCATATTCCCAGCCCTGGGTTTTACTTTTGAAAAATATAGAACGCTGTGAGTGGTGAATGCTTTTGTTGTATGCCTAAGAGGTGGTGAAGGTGATAAGTGAAGAGCTGTCAGTTGGGATGTTGGCAGAGCTGGTGTGTAGATGGACGCTCTGGTTCTGATGAATGTTACCTGTCTCTGGAGTCAGCTCAACTTGGTTGTTGTTTGTGCTAGGTCAATTATTAAACACTTCCCTGAGGGACAGATGTGAATAGATCCTAAATAGCTATGTCAGATGACTAGTATCTTCTCCATTGTTCTTTTATAAATCTTTTTATTTGTTCTGAGATGTAAATTAACTATTATCATAATGGAATAGTTAATGCCAAAGGTTTTAGTTTAAGTGTTCCTTGCTTTGGGGCTTTGAGTCAGTTTAGGTTTTGGATATTGTACTACATTAGAATTTTTCATTACACAGACCTATTTTCAAATAACTGCCTGGAGAATTTGGGTGAATTTCATCTGAATCTCATACCTAAGTCTTTACTTTTTCAATGTAATTAATTCATTTTCTTAGACCTGTAAATTCTTTTAAAACTTTCATATTGTTATAATTTTATGAAGCTTGCCTTCTTTCAAAGGTCTTTCATTATTTTTGTAATTAGATTTCTCTAAATATTATAAAAGCTTCTTTGTACAATGGAAAGGCAGGATTCAAAACCTATTTTTAAAAAATGTTCCAGGCTTTCCAGCTGTCCCAGCCACTCTCTTAGCTAAAACCCTAAAAGCCGCTTGTACCCTGGAAAAGAGCTGAACAACTGGGACCCCAAGTGTCATGAAAATGAGCACATTGGCTATACTTTACTCTGGTTTAATTCTGTCACAATTACTCTAAACTTTTTATTTCGGCCCAAGTCCAAAGTCCCTGTTGGTTGTCCATGCACACAAGCCACAGAAATGAATTTTTTCTGCCAATTCTCCATCCCAAGTTAATAAGTGAGAAAGTTTAGGGCCCCAAGGGAATGCTTTTCTATCTGAAAGTGAAAATGACTTTTTATCTGCTACCTCGGTCTTGTGGGTTTTTCTTTTTTCCTTCATTCCTCTCTTGCTGAAACAGATTTAGACCACCAGGATTGTAGTAGCAGTTAAGAAAACAATTTGCTGCTTAATTAGCAAAAGAGGAAAGCATCATAGTGGAGATAAATGGATGGCAGGCAGATTCAGAAATGTAACAGCTAATATTTGTAAAACTATTTTCTCTTCACTTGGTTATTTTATATGCATCGCCATATTTAATCCTGTCAGGTAGTTGCTAATCTTCCCTTTATAGATGAAGAATAGAAACTGATCATTTAAATGCCTGGAACTACACATCTAACCAATGGTAGTCATTGTTCATGCAAAGTTAGGTGACTTTGTTTTGCTTGGGATTTGTCCTAATCAGTGCAGACTGTTATAGCCAACTTCCAAGAGGCTGGAGTGGCTTATAAACAATAGGAATTTATTTCTTATAACTCTGGAGGCTGGATCCTGGCTTCTTGTTCTAAGCTCAAGTCTAATATCAAGGCATAGCAACTAGTATCTGGAAAAAGTCAGCTTCCTGGTTCATAGAAGGCCATATCCTTCCTACAGCTTCACATGGTAGAAGTGAACTAAGGATCTTTACACAGGCCTTGTGTCTCCTGCCAACTCTACATTCAGGGCTTAATCACTTCCCAAAGACTTCTCTAAATACCATCATATTACAGGTTAGATTTTGACATGTGAATTTGGGGATAATGCATTGAGTCTACAGCATGGTTTAGCCTATATTGGTACATACGGTAGGGTGGTTGACAAAACCAGAAAGTGGTTTGAATTTTCCAGGTCTTTGTATTTTATCATAGACAAAAGTACAAGTTGCCAAAGGGTAGAACATATGGCAAGGCCTAAGTGCCACCAAGCTTTTTCTTTCTAATCAGGAAAGACAGCAATGTCTCTTGACATAGAGCTTTGTTCTCTTTGAGAGTTTATAAACCTCCATTGGAGCCAGACTTCGATTGGAAAAGCCAGACTTTCAACTGTATCTCTTGAGTTTTTCAAAAAGTTTGAAATTTCACACTGCTATCATGTCCCATCCAATGAAGACAAGATTACCTGCCAAGAGGGGCCTGGAGTTTGGCCTAGTGGTAGAGTGCTTGCGTAGCGTGCACAAAGACCCAGGTTCGATTCCTCGGTACCACATACATAGAAGAAAATGCCAGAAGTGGTGCTGAAGCTCCAAGTGCTAGAGCTCTAGCCTTGAGAAAGTCCAAGGACAGTGCCCAGGTCCTGACCTTAAGCCCAGGACTGGCAAAAAAAAAGATTACCTGCCAAGAATAATCTGGATAGCCAATAGTATAATTTAGTTGGTTTTCCTGTCATATTCTTCACTTCCAAGTAAAGGAGAGCTCAACAAGCAAAGTCGTCTTTTTTCTGGGACAGAAGAATTACATGGCTAGCTTTATAGGTATTGATTGATTTTTTTTCTATGTGTGGTACAAACTATCCCTCAGAGGCAAATTGTCTAAATCACCTTTTGAAAGACCCATACATACTCATCTCTGCAGCCAGTATGGGAAAGTGTGGGTGGCAAAGGATTCCAGGTGACTCAGTATGTCTGGCATTTGGGTCAGGAATTTCTCCAAACCAAGGCAGAGGTGTTGTGAATACTGTAGATGCTGCATACAAATAGCCACCACAACATTGCATATGTCCTGTGCTACATGGGCAATTTGAGCTGTTTTTGAGGGGGGGATGACCCTTGAAATACCTAACTCTATGTTAGCATAGAAAGATGTCTTCAGGACATCACCCAAGGTGATTATTTAAGGAAATAACTCCAGGGACTGCTGGGGATGGTGGTTCAGCAGCCAAAACACCATTTAGCTGCATCCATGGCCAAAATGGGCCCAGATACTGTTCACACAAGTGACAGACCTTGGCATCTTCCAAATGAAGCTGGTTTGACAAAGATGCTGAATGCAAGGGTTGTAGTGTCATAGCAGCTTCCACCAAGATTTCAAAGGAAGGCCTGGGAAGTCAGACAGAAATTTTCTTTGATAGGGTGATGCCTAATGGAGCTGTGGAAACAAAATCACAAAGGGGATGCCAGGAAAGTGGAAATGTTAGTGACATGGAACATTCTCCCCAGAAAACTCTCAGCAGTCTCACACAGCCTTCAAAAGCCTTCTCCCTGCTTTGAGACTTGGAGAGTCACCATGTGGGCAGAGACCCAGCTGTAAAGACTGAGCACCCTCCACCTGGATTTCAAAGGAAATATCAAACAACCAGGGAAAACAGGCAGAGACCTGTCACAGAGGTGGAGCCTCTGCAGAAAGGGACAATGCTGATCAGAAATGGAGCTGTGACAGAATCCCTACCATAGGAATACCTGCCGTAGAGACATCAGAACTGCACAACTGCCATTGTAAAATGCTAGCCTGGGAGAATGACAAGGAATAGATGCTAAATTGAAGTTGGTAGGGCTGCTGAAGACTTGAGGGATTCAACCCCTGCCCTGCTATGAACAAGATTCTTGACTTGGAGCTTTGGGACTTGATGTTTTCCTTGTTAGGTTTTGGTCTTGCTTTAGGCTGATGGCCTGTCCCTTTCTTTTGGAATTGGAATGTTTTACCTTGTATTAGTCCCATCAGTGTTCTAGGAAGTATATAGTTCTGGGAAGTATGAAACTACATTTTTCAGATTTAAACAACTGCATCTTAGGTGAGGTTTTGGGCTTTTGAATTAATGCTGAAATGAGTTATGACTTTACTTGGCTTTACTTGGATGGAATAAATTGTACATACAAACACATGAATTTCATGGGTAGGAATGCTACAGTCTGAATATGATTTGTCACCCTGAACTCATTCGGTTTAATACCCCCAACCTAATGTTTATGGCATTAAGAGGGTAGAAAAATCAGACCATGGTATCTGGAGCTGGTGCCTTTGGGAGGTGATTGAATTTGGCCATCATGGTGCAATTTCCATGTTTGAATCCTGATGGTTTTATAAGGAGAGGAAAAGAGAGAAATTTTGCACACATATATCCAAACTCCACTGTGGTGTAGTGGCGGCCAGAACCTATACTATGGCATATTTTTGGACATGTAGCATCTAAAATTGTAAGCTAAATAAACTTCTTGTATTTATGGATGTTGTAAGAACCTGATTCTCTTTCTGGGAGGAGAAGGTCTCTAAGGCCAAACCTATCTATGTTTTGTTCATGGCGGTTTTCCAGAGCCTGGTACAATGTCTGACACTGAGCAAATGCTCTCTAAGTACACCCTGACCATACAAGAGAGCACTGTGACTATGAGGCTAATTCCTAGGGTCTAATTACATAAGCTTACCTTCTCAGTACTAAATGCTAAGTACTAAAGGAGTCTGGAGTTTAGGCTGTCATTCTACAGGGCTTAGTGGTCACACATCAGAGAAGTTCTTCTGAAGTTCATCATATCCTGTTTAGCTGTTCTACCAGAACAGAAGCCCCATGGAGAATGAAGGGAGACACAATTTCTTCAAAACTAGAAAAGTCCTGGAAAAGGCTCTTGTCAACCTTAGAAATTCCTGTTTTAATAAAGAAACAAATTTGGCAAGGTCTAAATTTGTTATTCTAAAAATTATTAAGACATGAAATACTGGACTAGTTTAGCAGACTTATATTAACAGGAAGAAGTCTAGGAGAGTGGAAACTGACTCTGAATAAAGAGTAGAGTTTTTTTTAATTGTCAGGGTAATATATAGAGGGGTTACAGTTACATTCACCAGGTAGTAGGTGCAATAGTTTTCACACATTGATACCCCTTCTCATGTTTTTGTCCCCATTTCCCTCCTCCACCCCTCCCATCATCTTGTTTTCCTATTTCAAATAAACAGATAACTGTATATAAAATATACTAGGTAACAAAGTCAGATACAGTAACAACATGAGATTAACCAAAGGGGGAAAGAAAGAGAAATAGCATAGTACATTAAGAACAACAATCACACAAGATAAAGCTCTTCTTTCCATATCCTAGAGATCCTTTCATTTATTCTCATCCTATATGACTTAATGTACCTAGGTTTTGAGCTATTGTAATCCTCTGCTAGGAGAATCGTAGATGTTACTAATTATTACAAATGAGGGAAACCATTGAGCCTATGTTCCTTTTAGTCTGGCTTACTTCACTTAATATTATTTTTTTCCAAGTCTTTCCATTTCCTTTCAAATGAGGCGATGTCATTCTTTCTGATGGCAGCATAGAACTCCATTGTATATAAGTACCACATCTTCTTGATCCAATCATCTACTGGGTTGGTTCCTATCTTTGCTATGGTAAATAATGCTGCAATGAACATTGTTGTACTGGTGGCTTTAGTATATCCTTGTTTCTGGATGATTTGATAACTGCCATGAAATGCAATTGCTGGGTCATAGGGAAACTCTATGTTTAGTCTTTTGAGGAACCGCCATACTGCTTTCCATAGTGGTTGAATGAGTTTATACTCCCACCAACAGTCTAGTAGTGATCCCTCCTGGCCATATCCCTGTTCTTATTAGATTTCTTGATAATGGCCATTCTAATATGAGTGTGGTTGAATCTCAAAGTTTTTTTGATTTTCATTTTAGAGAAGAGAGTTCTAGAAGAATATCTCTGCCTTGATTCATCTTTAGACTTTTCACCTGTCTGGTATTAAATGTCATTTTAGTTAGATGCCTTGGAGATTGTCTTCTTTTCATCTCCAGGCCCTTGTCTGTGATTGGGCCTCTGGCTGTGGAGTAGGCTGGTAGATTAGTTTCTTTCTCCAGTATGCGAAGAAAAGTCACAATCCTTATTGGGGTTATGAAAAAATCAGCAATTTTCCAACAGGATCAAAAGTATTTAGGAAATAATGGATGGGCAAAAGAATAAATTGGAATGGTTTTCATTGACTTTTTTCCATGTTACAGATCTGTGAGAGGCTGGTGAAAATTGCTATATTTTATATTCTCACTTATACTATCTCATGCCATAAAAATTTGAATATTCTTTTGTTGCCACAAGGTAATTTGAAGCAGGTGACTTCCTCCGCTGCCCAATTTCCCTGATGTTGAGAGAGTGGAATGTTGTTTGAAGAGAAGGTTGTGCAATACTTTATATTTCAGCTTATTGCTAAAGAATTGGTACATTGTTTAACAGGTCCTGTACATGAACTTTATTCTCTGACTTACTTCCCCTTGTGCCTTGAATCGTGCCACAAGATTTAAATCCTTTTTTAGTTTGCAGAAGTGCTCATGTCAAATTTTTTGTGATATTTCAGAGTCCAGTTTTGGAGAAAAGTCTACTTTTAGATTTAATTTTTGTTTTATAGTTTATACTTGGCATCAGAAACTTTCTTTTTGAGTGCTCAAAATATCCCAGAAAGTGCTTTTGGTCCTAAATTTCCAGGGGGAAAGATCAGAAGATATGTTTCCTGTTGAGCAATGGTAGTTTCTGCCAATTGCCCTTTTTAAGGATTAACATTTTATTAAAGTCATCAGGTGGAGAATGTTGGGTGTGAGTATTTTTAAAAACAACTCTAAACCTATAAGTTAGCAAGATTATAAATGAGGTTGTCAGCCGTTTCATCCATGACATTGTCAGAACCTATAAGTTAGCAAGATTATAAATGAGGTTGTCAGCCGTTTCATCCATGACATTGTCAGTGATTACAGTTCATCAGTTCCACCCACTCTATATTTTTTGAGCATCTATTATCTTCTAGTCAATTTAACTCAAGCAAGTTGAAAAAGTCTGTTAAAGTAACTTTACCGTTGCATTCTGAACAGAAAATATTACAAACGTAATCAAATGCTAGGTTTAAGATAATCTGATCTTTAAATTTCTTTTTTTTTTTTTTTACCAGTCCTGGGCTTGAGCTCAGGGCCTGAGCACTGTCCTTGGTCTTTCTCAAGGCTAGAGCTCTACCACTTGAGCCTGAGCACCACTTCCGGCTTTTTTCTATGTATGTGGTACCGAGGAATCGAACCCGGGTCTTCATGCATGCTAGGCAAGCACTTTAACCACTAGGCCAAACTCCCGGCCCTTAATTCCAGTCATTTTCAAATTGGCCTTTAAAGGACAGAAGGGAGGAAAAGCCTTTGATAAAAACAATTATGTGAAAAAATTACAGGAAGTCAATTCTTGTATTTTATATACCTGTGTTCTTAAATTTCTCCTTTCAGAAGTTTATCTTTTCTCCTCAAATAATCCTTGAAGTCCACAAAAGATAAAAGCAAAAAGTAAGTAGATTCAGTAACATGCCAATTTGCATTATACATGTATTGCACAGGCAATTTTGCCCATTATGCTTTGTGACAGCAAAGTAGCTTCTGAGAAGCAGCATAGCATCCTAGAGGAGGGAGGTAATGTAAGAGCTGTAAGCACAGGTATCAACCATTTTATACTAGCAAAAGCATGAGCATCACATATTCAGGTATTAGTGGTTTGTGTGTTTGTTTTCTGTTTTTGTGCTAGTACGGGGGCTTTAACTTGGGGCCTTGAACTCTTTTTTTTCCATATTTTTTATTGTAATTAATAGAAGGGTTATATTATAATCGCCAGATAGAAGGTGCATTACTTCGCATACATTGATACCCTTTCTCATGTCTTGGTCCCCATTTCCCTCCCCCCACCCCCACCCCTCATCTTGTTTTCCCCCTTCCTTCCTTATCTGATTTCAAATAACCAAATACAAATATATCCAATATATCAGATAACAAGGTGAAATACTGTAATAATATGAAGTAACCAAGGGACAGCAAAAGAGATGAGAGATAACATAGTACATTAAGGATAACAATGAACTCTTATATAGCCTTTTTCTACTCAAGCCTAGTACTTTACCACTTGAGCTGTCTCTCTACTTCTGGATTTTGCAGGTTAGTTGTAAAGGGTCTGCCCCAGCTAACTTCAAACTACAGTCCTCAGATCTCAGCCCCCACAGTAACTAGGAGTATAGGCATGAGTCATTAGTGCCTGGCTCAGGCATTAAAGTACTGATAAGGACTTAATGTCCACATGCTTTGTGAATGGTGTGGGAATTGAACTCAGGACCTACCACTGAGCTACATCTCCATTGGTTTTCAACTTATCTTCCTCTTTGTAGTAGTTTAAAGTCTGTGGGGGAACAATAAATGTTATTTTTTATTTATAGGATATTCATTGAACATCTAAACATACATGTTGTCATCTCATTCAGGAATATTGAGCTAACCCAATCTTTTGTGTTCAATTTTTGTTTTAAATAAGCCATTTAAATGATAGTAAGAGTTTTTATAAAATACTTAATTATGTTATTTGGCAACTAACTTTTGAGTAGTGATAGTTATAGCACTAGGTTTGGTGCTGGATTTAGGTGAATAGGGCTCGGGTTCTGTCTCTAGAAACATGCAGCCCAGCAAGAATGACAAACGCATAATATGATATACTAAGAAGGCTTGGGTAGAGAAAATTACCTGCATGTGTGACAGATAGGAGGAAGAGCAGGTCAGGGAAGTAGATAGGAGGGAGGTGACTGCTGAGTTTGAGCTGATTTGGGGAAGTGAAGTAAGTGTGAGTTAGAAGGATTACCTGAGAGAGACGTGAAGATTAATGATCATAATCAAAAGGTTAGCACTGTCAGCACTGGAATTTGTCCTAAAAAATTCATGTTCAAAAATGGTTATATATATACATATATATTATAGATACACACATTTATATATATAATATATATTAAAGGAACTAGGAAAGGGTTCTTTAGAGGAAAACCAGGCAACACCCACTCCACCCATGCTGGGTATCTGGCCTAAAGAAACAAAATCAAAGGCTCCCATGACTACACATACAAAAGTAGTTATCACCACTTTGTTCATGGAGGCATAAGTCTGACAACAATCAGACTATTCTTCAAGGAAGAATAATTGCACAAATTATGGTCTTGATTACTCCATGGAAAACTATAAAGCTATTAGAATGGCCAATATACAGCTGTGCATGTTGAAGTGAAGTGATTTCTTCCAGTCATGCTAGCCAAAGAAAGTCTAATGTAAAAAACTACACATAACGTGATCCAACTCTTTTACAAAATAGCATGCACTATATGGAGATATATAACCATGTCACATGTGTGTATGTATTTAAATAGGGTTATATGAGCACTGGTAAAATTTTGGAGTATCCAGATATGAAAACAACATCATTTCCTGTGGAGGATGGTTTATGTGAGAAGAGAAAGAAAAAGAGAGGAGGGGAGGGCAAAAAAAAAAGAGGAAATAATTGGGGATGTGGTACAGTGCTTACCTAGCATGCATAAGAATGGTCCTGGGTTTCATACCTACCACCGGGGGTGGGAGAAAGGAAAAAGAGCAGGGGGATATAGCAAAAAATATGATCGTACTTATATTTGTTCATATACATATATTCCAATATAGGTATGTATAAGTAGAGAGAAAGAGAGGCACAGAGAGACTTTTCTAAGAAAATAAAGAAGTGAGACTGAGGGGTGTTCCAGGCAGATTGGAGACCTGTGTGAAATCACCAGCACATGTGGAGGATTATAGAGAATCCCAGCACCAGCTGTGGCTAAGCCTTATCTTTTTACTTCTTTGCTATCTGATATTCCTATCAGACCTCTAAAAAAGGTAAGTAGCAGGATGAACTTCCTTTTCAAGCTGACGGGTGCTTCTTTCTGAAAGGAATTCTAACCCATCTGTTGGCACTGTCCCTGAGAGAATGTGAGATTCCCTTCCTACAGGAAGACGTGGGCCTTTGGACTGTGTATCTTGGCAGCACAGGCCTCTGGACAGGCAGCAGAACCTGCAGGAGGTCAGGAACTCTGCTGTACACAGGGTCTTCATCACAGCCTTCTTCCCATCCACTCACTTTTCTTCACCATTCCTGGTCCTGCAAGAGCACCTGCTACATGCCTTGGAGGTAGGACAAGCACATAAATGAGCAGCTCTGGCAAAGAACTTTGGTACCCACATGCCAGTTACATGTTTCCTTCTGTCCCCTCATCCCTCAGGCTCCCAAGGCAAAAGATTTCTTTGTCTACTTGAGAAATGAGACTATCTTTCATGGGCCTAGAATATCTCGGCTACATCAATTTTATATATTGTCTCCTGAATGTTATACCTGCAACTAAAACAGAGAGTGGTCACTGTGGCCATGAAAACCAAACTGAGTGGCAGGAAAAAGAATGGAGCAGAGTCACCTTGAACCTCAGTGAAGTCATAAGTGCAGAAACACAGGCAAGGGAACCCAAAACCACATCTGGATAGGAACAAAAGATAATCTTAAACAGATGGATGTATAAACAAATAGAAGAGAACAAGAGGGAAGAAAAGTGTGAACAAAGGTATGACAGTAATCTAGAAGCCACTTCAATAATTGTCTTCAAGTGCCAGGACAGTTACCTATCCAATGATACCTACCAATAAAAAAAAAATCATGGGCTTTTGGTGGGAGTCCTCAGCCAAGATCTGAAGGAGAGACAGAAGCTATTATACAGTATTTAAGATATGATCTTTGGAATCAGGCTGTACTTTTAGCTCTGTCCTCTTCTAGCCCATATTTCATTTCACTTTTCTGTGCCTCAAGTTTTTCCTCTGCATAATAGAGGCAATGATAATAATATTGATAATAATAATATTAGTAATATCTAAAACAGCTGGCAGCTATAAAAATAGAGGCATGTATTTTGGTCTAGAAAAAGTTCTTTTAACAATTAAAAGCAGATGTATTAGGTGTGTAGACTAGATAGAAAAGGTAAAGAAAAAATTAGCATTTATCATGTATTCATATTCTACTTTGGGTCCCCAAATTGGATGCTTTCACAGTTCAAGCATTCTTCCCAATATTGTGGTACCGAGGAATTGAACCCGGGTCTTCATGCATGCTAGGCAAGCACTTTAACCACTAGGCCAAACTCCCAGCCCTTTGCTGGTTATTTTAAAGATGAAATTTCTTAGACTTTTCTGCCAAGGCTAGCCACAATAGTAATCCTTCAGGTCTCAACCTCCTAAGTAGCTAGCATTATTACAGGCCTGAGCGCCTAATATCCAGATAGAATCTACTTTTAAAACCCAAAGGAATGTGAATATCCAACTGTTCCAAGGAACTCAGGGCCAGGCAGCACCCCATATTCTGTAGAGGTGATTAGTAATGGTAGGGTCCTGAGACAGACTGTGTTCACCCCAAGCCACATTTTGGATTCCCATCCCACATCCTGCTTGAATCCTATGTTCACAATCATGCAAACACCTCACCATCTCCTTTTACATTTCATCTAACAAGCGCACAGTACTTTTGTAACTAGGATCAGAGGTCTCATTCATTTAGATTTAAGGCCCAGGCTGACAGATGTCAGAACAGGAGAGATTTCCAAAGAAAAGGGCTAGAGGTTATAGCTTAGTGGTAGAGTGCTTGCTACTGGCATGCCCAGGGCTGGGAGTTTGGCCTAGTGGTAGAGTGTTTGCCTAGCATGCACAAAAACCTGGGTTCGATTCCTCAACACCATATACATAGAAAAAAGCTGGAAGTGGTACTATGGCTCAAGGGTAGAGCTCTAGCCTTGAGGGAAAAAAAAAAGTCCCAGGACAATGCTCAGGCCCTGAATTTAAGCCCCACAACTACTGGCATGCCCAAGGCCTTAGGTTTGAAGCCCAGCACTGAAATCAACCAAGTCCTGGTTTTGTTCCTAAACTGCCAGAAGGTGTGGAGCAAACCATTTCACTTTCTGAGTCTTGGTTTTCTCACCTGTAAAATGAGCTAGGTGACTCATAGTACTCATAAAGTTCCTTCCAGCTTTAGGACAGTCTATGATAGCACAAAGTTTGCTTTTCAAGAGTGAAGGACAAGACACGGCTTGAGAACATCAGAGGCTCCAAGCCCTCACTTGCAGAAGTCATTGAAGCCAGCCAAGTGATAAAGGCAGTCACAGTGTCTGAAATTTCAATTCTAATTTTTCCCTTCACAATCATGAATGAATGACATTTACAGGAAAAATCCTGCCCTTTATTTAGGAGATGAGAATCACATAATTATTAGTTCTCTGCCTAACAGGCACTTGTGAGAATTCTCTTTCAAAATCTCCTGCAAAAGTGGTGATGGAGCCACAGTAGATTTTGGAGTCATCTAAATACTTGGGGAAATGAGTCATTTATCCACATTATAAACATTTATGAAGCGCCCACCTCTGATTTATTTTTAAGGAAAAGTCCTGTGTTATGTGGGTACCCAGGCTATTCTCTGTTCTCAGAATCACCACTCTGTCACATATTATTTGATCAGGGTCTTGTTTCACCAGAACCTTAACAAATTCTCCTTAGATAAACAAAACATTTTAATGAAAAGTTCCTTCAGCCTGTGGTTGATGATACAATGTGTTTACATTGCCAAAAGCAGTATTCAAAGGCTTTACAGAAATGTCAAACTCAAAATACCTTGAGCTGGAGATGAAGCTTGTTGGTAAAGCACTTCAATGAGTTCAGTGTCCCTTTCCAACATAAATAAATAAGTAAATAAAATATTTTGTATAAAGTAAAAGATAGGATGTATTTTGAGCCTGAAATTATAAAAGTGGAGATTTTAATTGCATTGTATATTTCCTGTAGTGATGTTTCTAAAATTTCTCTTTGTGTGTGTGTGTGTGTTTCTAAATACTGTGGTGTTATTCATTAAAAAATTTAAAATCACTCAGTATTCTGTAACTCCAACCAAATCTTGGCTTTCATTTTTCTATGTTACTTCCCAGGTTCTTTCTGTGCAGGTATATAATCTTTATATCTATTTCATAGTTGACATATGTTTTGGGAATCCTACTTCTTAATCTTTCACATTAGATATGGGAGCTAAAACACAATGTTGTCACAGTCTTGTGAATAATCATTTACAATGACTGTAATATTTCACCATGTAAGTGCAAAGAAAAGTACTCTATGCAGCTGACCCCACACAGAGCAATCTTTTTTAGTTACTTATATACAGTAATGAGAAGGCCCCAAATTTGTGCACTAACAATTAGATCCTTTGGGTAAAGCCTTCTTTGCCTTTTCTCTGAGATAAAGATAGCCTTGGAAAAGTCAATATTTAATATCAACACTTTAATTTCTAACTTCTCTGATGTGAATTGATTCTTATCAGCCTACCCTCTCCTTTTAATGACCCTATGAAAAGGGGAAAGAAGAAAATGCTAGGGGAAAGGAAGAAAACAGAAAAAAAAAAAAAAGCTGGGCAGATGACAAGTACCAAAGGCCATTTTTTCCTGCTTCAAAATGTGTCCTAGTAACTCTATTTGTAATAGCCTCAAAAAAGATGTAAAATAAAATACCTAGGAATTAACTTACCCAAAGATGTGATGGATCTCTATTGTGAAAATTTTAAAAATCTGAAAAAAGAAATTGAAGCAGATTTAAGTAAATGGAAAAACCTCCCATGATCCTGGATGGGAAGAATTAACATTTTAAAAATAGCAATCCTTCCCAGAAAAATTTACAAATTCAATGCAATATCCATCAAAATCCCAGGAACTTTTTTCAAAGAAATAGAAAAAGCAATCCACAAACTCATATGGAATAATAAAAGACCCAGAATAGCAACAACTTTCTTAGCAGGAAAAACAGTGCTTTCTAGAAAAAGATCAATACCAAACTTTAAACTCTATTACAAAGCCACAGTAACAAAAACAGCTTGGCACTGGCACAAGAATAGTCCTGAAGACCAAATGAACAGAAAAGAAGACCCAGAAATAAATCCATATAGTCGCCTAATATTTGATAAGGGAGCCAAAAACACAAGTTGGAAGAAAGATAAACACTTCAACAAATGGTGCTGGCAGAATTGACTATACACATGAAGAAAACTGAAGGTAGTTTTGTACATGTAACCCTACTCCAGAATCAATTCTTACGCGGTTTTTTGTTTGTTTGTTTTTGTTTTTTGTTTTTTTGTCGGCTGTGGGGCTTGAAATCTGGGACTGGGCACTGGTCCTGAGCTCTTCAGCTCAAAGCTAGTGCTCTACCACTTGAGGTACAACAACACTTCTGGTGTTCTGGTGGTTAATTGGAGATGAATCCCACAGACTTTTGTACCTGGGCTGGCTTGCAACTGTGATCCTCAGATCTCAGCCTCCTGAGTAGCTAGGATTACAGGCGTGAGCCACCAGCACCTGGCTTCAGAATCAATTCTAAATGGATCAATGAACTTCAATGTAAGGCCAGATACCATGAAAATATTACAGGATGGGGTAGGGAAAACACTCGGACTTCTAGGCACGTATGAAAACTTCCTATGTAAAGATCTAAAATCATAACAAATCAAAGACTGGATAAATAGGATTGCATCAAACTGAAGAGCTTCTGCATGGCAAAGGACAGCTAGTAAGATATATAGAAATCCCACAGAATGGGAGTTTTGGCCAGCTGTTCATCAGACAAGGGCCTCATATCTAAAGTATACTTAGAACTCAAAAAGTTAAACCCAGAGCCAGGAGTTTGGCATAGTGGTAGAGTGCTTGCCTAGGATGCATGAAGAACTGGGTTTGATTCCTCGGTACCACATAGATAGAAAAAAGGCAGAGGTGGTGCTGAGGCTCAAGTGGTAGAGCTCTAAACTTGAGAAAGTTCAAGGACAGTGCTCAGGCCCTGAGCTCAAGCCCAGGACTGGCAAAAAAAAAAATAAACCCTCAAAAATTCAACAACCCAAGCAACAAGTGGGAAAGACTTAAAGAGGGACTTAAAGAAGAACCAATGGACACAGGAAGAAATGTTCAACATCTGTGGCCATAAAAGAAATGCTCTTCAAAACAATATTGAGATTTTACTTTACCCTAGTTAGAATATCTATAATCAAGAAAACTAACAAAACAAATGATGACAAGGATGCAGCCCAAAGGGAACTCTATTACACTGTTGATGGGAATGTAAACTTGTTCAATCACTCTGGAAAGCAGTATGGAGATTCCTCAAAAGACTAAACATAGAGCTACCCTATGATCCAGCAATTGCACTTCTGGGTATTTATCCAATAGAACACAAACAAAACCACAATAAAGTTACCATCACAACCATGTTCATTCCAGCATTGTTAATAAACCATAGCTAAAATATGGAATCAACCTAGATGCCCCTCAGTGGACAAATGGATCAAGAAAATGTAGTGTATATATACAATGGAATTCTACTCATCCATCAAAAAGAATATTAGCCAAGCACTGATGGTTCATGCCTATAATCCTAGCTACTCAGAAGGCTGGGATCTGAGGGTTGCAGTTTGAAACCAGCCCAGGCAGAAAAGTCCCTGTGAGATTCTTATCTCCATTTAACCACTCAAAAGACAAAGTGGTGCTATGGCTTAAGTGGTAGAGCAGTAGTCTTAAGCATGAAGAGGCTCAGAGACAGCATCTAGATCTCAAGTTCAAGTCCCATAATAGACAACAAATAAATAAATAAATAAATATGTATATATATATATATATAGAGAGAGAGAGAGAGAGATAATGTTATTGTACTATTCATATGAAAATGGTAAGACCTAGAAAAAAATTGTATTAATTGAATTAAGCCAGAGCCAAAGAAACATACATTTCATGGTTTCTCTCATTTGTCATAGCTAGAATGTCCTTATAAACCTACAAGTAAGCACACAGAATGATTAGAAACCTATATGTACACACTGAGACATGGTAAGTTATATAGGTCTCTAGGCATTTACACATTGAGGCCAAAGGAGGATGTGCAGATGAGTGGATGACAAAGACTCAATAATAGCTTTATGCATGTGATCATGTAAAATAAGATCTTATGAAATGAACTCTAAGAAAAGGAAACAAGAGATTAAAAATATAATGCAGGGATGGGGAGTTTGGCCTAGTGATAGAGTGCTTGCCTAGCATGCATGAAGACCCAGGTTCAATTCCTTGGTACCACATAGATAGAAAAAAAAAAAAAAGCCGGAAATGGTGCTGTGGCTCAAGTGGTAGAGCATTAGCCTTGAGAAAGTCCCAGGACAGTGCTTAGGCCCTGAGTTCAAGCCCCAGGACTTGCAGAAACAAAAATATACCAAAATGCTTCCTAGCTATTACCATTGTCTCTAATTTCAGATGGCAATGATGAAGTCATTGAGGTGTTCTCAAAGGTCAAAATTCCAGCTTGTGGTGGAGTTGCCTGAGAATTCCTGTCTGTTTAGTGCTCATTGCACTGAAGTGATGTCTCTCATCAGACATTTACAGCTACTCATTTAGAGCTACCTGGACTCCCACAGCTGGCTTGACCTCTCAGGTCAGGTCACAGGACTATGCTCCAATCACAACTCCTCCCACCAAGTCAGAAAACTAGGTTGCACCCAAAGTTACAAGGCTTCTCCTACTTCTCATCCTTTATGGATGACTCATTCTTCCCTTATACCCACCCCCAGGCCCAGGCAAGAGAAAAGAAGGGAAAGGTTTGTGACAGTATGGGGCCCTTGGGAGTAGAGAAACATGCCTGGAAAGGTTAAAGCATGGAGATGGAATTAATTCAATGGTTTTGACCCCAGGTTCTATTCCCAGGCTCCCAGTAGCCCATATAGTACAAATTCTTATTAGGAACTGGCATTCCCTGTGGGTGGTAGGTGCAGCCCTGTGTGTGTGTTTATGGATCTTCCAATCACAGTCTGGGTACCTCTGTGGACACTGTAGACAATTCTGTTAATGCTCACTATTGGGTGGCTGAATAAGATGCTTAACCCTTTCAGAGCCCCAGTTTCCTCATCTGAAGCAAAGGTGAAGTAACAGTACAGACTTCATTGTTAGGTTTACAGTCTATAACGCAGCCTAAGGTGTCTCTTGCAGTCTTCAGAGTTTCAATAAAATAGTAACTGTTATTATTAACTGCTAAAGCTGTGGTTTGCCCTTATGAAACAAGAAAAGCCTATACTTTGTCATTCTCTCTTAAAAACTTAAATTTGTCCAGAAATGTATATATAAATGGAGGACAATTATGAAAAAGGAAGGAGAGATTCACAACACTTTTTTGTTATCTTCTTAATGTAAATGTTAATTTTTTGCTTGTAAAAAGTTAAAAATAATAAAGTAGGTCTATCTAATGTAGAATTTCTAATTACCTGCTTACCTCAGGAGATGATCATTCATAAGTCCACACCCTGGCACACCCAGGCCTCTGGAGAAAACTTGCAATTTCATTGGATGTCTTAGGCATTGGGACAGACAACCTCATGCAAGTTATTAATCGGTAAATTCTTTCTCTGCATGTGTATAACAAAGTGAGTGATACACATGAGTAATTCAGAAATAAACATCAAGGAATGTCTGATTTGCATGGCCTCCTAAACTGGTTTTTGAGGCGGGGGAGGGAGGGAAAGGGAGGGGTAGTTGGGGGGAAGCGCTGTGTTATAGTCCTTGGGCCAGATAAGATCCCAAAAAGCTAAGTTGGCAGCTCTGCTGTCCACCCTGGGGACCAGAAACACTGTCTTTCATTATTTAATCATCTTGGTTGGAAGGAGACATTTATAATTTAGCCCTGGGAGCTTTAAAAAAAATCTGTCCAGACAATGAATAAATAGAATAGTGTTTTGTGTGTTCTTAAAGTCACAAAAGGGCAGGAATTGATTGTCAACTTACCCAGAGGGAAATGCTTACCTTTTCACATTATCTTCTGGGTTGCACCTCTTTCATAATTTAACATGCTGGCTTTGAAAGTATTTAAGTAACTTTGTGGTTTTCTTGCCTAGAGTCTTCCTCTCAACTTTTTTCCATGAAGTATTTTTGTAATTAAAGGATTCTACTGATATTAAAACAAGCCACTATCAGTCAAGAATTCACTTGATTTTTTCTTTTCTTCTTTTTTTGCCAGAAAAAAAATACCTGAGGCACTGCATGAACTCACTATCTCAAATTCCCACTTGGTTTTTTAGCTTATGGCTGGTGCTCTACTACTTGAGCCATGCCTCCAGTCTGACATTCTGCTGGTTGATTGTAGATGGCCTCTGACACTCTTCTTCTGGACTAACTTCAAATTTACATCCACCAGGTCTCAGTTTCCTGAGTACTTAAGATTATAGATGTGAGCCACCAGTTTTATTTAAGATTTTGAGGGAGTCCTTTTCACTTGAAAATATAAACAAATCAATAATAACAACAAAAAGAAAAAAATCACCACCATAAAACTTTAACAGAGAACTCAGGCTGATACAGGAGGACAGCTAGTTCACAGTGACATCCTATCTAGATTGACAGATAAATAGGAGATAGATGATAGAGATAGATAGATAGATAGATAGATAGATAGATAGATAGATGCCCCCAAAAAAACCTTAACAGAGAAAGAACACTATTAAACTCAGTGACTCTGTATTGAAGTAATGGAAAAATTGTATCATTTCCAATTATACCTTTTTATTTCTTATTCCTCAGAATCAAATGAGTTGCAAACAAGTAAGGGAACAGGGAAGATAACTCTGTAGATCTGTTTGTGGCAGGGCACCCCACCTGAGACTATGCTGTATTCAGAGGAGCTGCTGGCAGGCTGGCCACTCCTTTAAACAAGTTGCAGGAGTGAATGTTTGAGGGCATTTCTTTTACAGAGGAGCGGGGAGGGAGGAAAAGAGTTTTTGAGTGGCCTGGGAGAGAGATGGGGAAGGGTAGAGAAGGAAAATAGGAGAAAGCATAACATTCTCTGTGTCTTTTGGCTACCTCCCTCCTACTAACCCTAATATAGGTTCATGTTAGCCGGAAGTCCTGGTCTAGAGATCACATCAAAAGCATTTGGTTTTCAGGCATGGAATTTAGGAATCTAGATGACAAGTATAGCTTTTCCACCTCTACTTTGCCTCAGCTCACTGTTGGTATTGAAACTCAAGGTAGCTGCCATGTTATCAGCAGAGCCCAGAAGCCTTCCTTCAGCATGAATGTCAATGTGACCCTTTTGGCACCCCAGCTGGAGTTTGGCAAGGTGGGGGCTGTGTTTGTTTTAGGTGTATCTATTTACAAATGACTATAACAGACATGATCTACGTGGGGAGAAAGCTGCAGAAACAGGGACTTAGTGGTTAACAGCCTTATAGGGACAGCCACTGAGGGCCAAGCTGAGATAGGGACTCAGGTCCTCTAGTATAAAGAGAAGCCACTTCCTGTGCCACACAAACAGGCTCTAGCATGTGATTTGCATACTGTATTCCTATGAACTGCTAGTAGACATGCTATGGTGCTCTATGTCTGTGTTTATGATTTGTTATTAGCATAGGTGTTGAATGACACCATATGCTGGGTTTCTTAAGGGTATATTCAAGTTACATAGTTTCTCTAAAGTAATACTTTTTTTTTTCCAGTCCTGGGCTTGAGCTCAGGGCCTGAGCACTGGCCCTGGACTTTCTCACCACTCTACCACTTGAGCCTCAGCACTACTTCCGGCTTTTTTCAATATATGTGGTACCAAGGAATCGAACCCAGGTCTTCATGCATGCTAGGCAAGCACTCTACCACTAGGCCAAACTCCCAGCCCTCCAAAGTAATACTTTTAAAGCAGATCCCATCCTTCCGAACCTTTCCTTGCTTGCTTGCTTTTTCTTTACTTTTTTTTTTTTATATACTTAGAGCACAGAGAATTGAACAAAAGAAGAAGAAATTAAGGAGTGAAGGAGCTGGAGCGTGTGTGTGTGTGTGTGTGTGTGTGTGTGTGTGTGTGTATTGATAGAAGCCTAAGCTCAACACTCAAATCTTTGAAGATTGAGTCATATGTAAGATTTTCCTGATTAATTCTGGTGAATACCACAGTTAAGAATCAGTGTGTACCGAACTCACAGTTTTAATTGTTGGAAAACCCAAGGAAACAGGGGCAAATGAGAAAGCAAGAAATGCCCTCTAGTGGCCAAAAATACCCCCCCCCCCCCCACCTATCCTTTCTCCATGCTGTTGGACCTTGGGACCTATAACAATTGGACAGAAAAAAGGTCTCTGTGGTAAACCACATTGTAGTCTGCAAATTCCATCAATATATCTATGATACTTTGGCTGTAGAACCCATGGGTGTGTGAATCACTTGTACTTTTATCTAACAGAATGCATGCCTGTTCAAAGCATTAAAACTAAGGTTCAGTATTGTGTGCTGCCTTAACATCTATAAGATCAAGAATGGGCTGACTGCAATCTCCTTTTCTCCATTCTGCTCTCCTGAGTACAGCTCCCTAGTGAAGCAACCTCCCTTATCTAAGGGAGGAAAAAAGGGGAAAATATATTAGACCTAGCAGAAAGATACTTCCTATCTAAGCAGCAGCTGAAGCTCACACAAGGATGTCCTGGGGCTCTTCAGTCCATTCTGCTTGTGATCATCTAGGTATTATAGAGAAAAATAGTGCAGGAGAAAAAGAGATTGAAATAAAGTTCTGAAGTGTGGCAGGATAGGCTGTTCATCAGGGTGTCTGAAATGAAGATCTATCTGAAAGGAGGAGATAGAGAACAGAGGCCTCCTTATCTGTGACTTCCATATTTCCAACCAACTGCAGTTAGAAAAGATTTTTTTTAATGGATGGGATGACATTGATCAAGATATGTTATTCGAGCCAGGTGCTGGTGGCTCACACCTCTAATCCTAGTTACTTAGGAAGCTAAGATCTGAGGATGGCAGTTCAAGGCCAGCTGGTATAGGAAAGCCCATAAGACTCCTATCTCCAATTAACCACCAGAAACTGGTAGCTTGAGCTTCAAAGTGGTAGAGCACTAGTCTTGAACAAAACAGCTCAGGGACAGTGCCCAGGCCCTGAGTTCAAGCCCCATGACTGACCCTCCCACCCATCCCCCCCAAAAGATATTATTTTAATAAACTGATATGCTGAATTGAAACTCCTTTCTACACCTATTTAAAGAAAATAAAAATATGACCTAAAAAAGAAAGACAAAGATTAATTCTAAAAATTTCTAAGATCTTTCTAACTCATTGAACACATTCATTTCTAACACATTCATTGAACTGTTCATTTGTTCCCATAATTGCATTGAGACTTTCTTTTAGTGTAACTAGATTTCAGAGAGCCTTTTGGCCTCATGGATTCATGTAACAGTTATTTAGCAGCCTCGTTTTCATGGTCATCTAGTTTAGTTCCTGATTGCCCTCTTGATGAGAGAATGACTTTTACCTTAGAGTTGTGGGATGGCTGAGCACGAAATGCCCAAGTGTGCAGGGCAGACTGATAGCAGTACGTTGATCACATGGAGTCTCTGGGTGGTGGGGCCATGGCATACACCACACAGGATGACATAGGGGCTGTGTGTGGGAACTGAGCGAAGAAATGAACAACTAACCACTTCTCTATTTTTCATTTTTCCAGTTATTTGCTTTATTTTTTTATGAAAGCTTTTTATTAACACTGAGTTTTATGTTCTACAAACTAGTATTCAAGAAAAAAATGTCCATATGCAATCACTGGCACATAAACTTAAGAACATAATTAAAATTAAACTGAGTCTGTGTATGTCATAGATACATATCAATCTATATAATTATCAATATGTATCTATAGAATGTATATCCTATCATAGACCTATATATCTATATAGATATATTTATATCTCCAAATTAATGCCAATGACCTGGAGCACCTAAGTATTGAGCCATGGCTCTTGTACTGTTTGGATCTGATATCCACATATCAAGGAGACCATGCGTCTTTTGTTCCTTTTGTCTTGGCTTGTCTCACTCAAAATAATTTGCTCTAGTTCCATCCACTTCCCAGCAAATGCCATTATTTTATCTTGTCTGGTGGTTATGTACAACTCTGTTGTATATATGCACCACATTTTTGTATCCATTCAATATAGTGAAGCATCTACTTTAAAGGAAGGGGTTATGGTAGCACAGGAAGAGGTGGGTCCTAACTCCTGAAGGAGGCTGTGATGGACTTATTTGAATATTGCCATGGCATGGAACCCAGCACTCAAGAACAGCAGGAATGGTGCCTAACCCATTTGATAAGAAAGTTTGCTGTTGTTACTTTTTACATCTTTGCTTAAGTTTTTTTTTTTTGAGACAGGGTCTTACTGTGCAGTGTAGGCTGATCTTAAACTCATAGTCTTCCTGATTCAGTGCTGCATCTCTAGATTTGTACTACTACCCTTAGCTTAACATTCTATTTGAAAGATGTGTTCATGTTGAAACAGGCAGCATTCATGAATTCCTCATAATTGCTCTAACCTATTGAATTAAAGACACAATTTATTAACTTAATGGAAATCTGGCCTGTTTCCAATTTTTTACAATTACCAATAGAGCTTTAATAAACATCTTTGTAAGTGTTTTTCCTATGCAAACATGCAGAATATATCTTTAAAAATAGTATTTCTAGACCTGTGGTTATACAGCTCTTTGGCTATTCTAAAAAAAAATTATTCTCTGAGGAGATGAATCCATGTCAATACTTTAATGCATTGTATAATTGTTCTCACTGTGCTATGTCTTTGTCAACACTCAGTATTGCCAGGCTTTTGCTCTCTGCCAATCCTATAAGATGACATGATGAGGTGTGGAATTCCCTAGGATGTTAAAGATATAAGAATAAGGGGAAAAACTCTACTAGCTCTATTATAATTTTGTCATTGGAATATGAGGAGAATATCAGACTTACTGGCTTTTTATGTTGTTAAAAAAACTTGAGACTAGAACTAAAGTAGTGACTAATTTTCAAGACAAACAAAGCTGTTTGTTTCTATTCCTCCTTGCCACCATTACACATCAGGACAGAGAACTTTTAAATAGTATTTGAAAGATCAGAACATGCTCCACATGTTTTCAGTGTGTTATGTATTTCTCCCAACATAGACAGTATTTATTTCCTCTTCTCTCCAGTGCATGAATTCTAGGCTTCTGGCTCTTTATTTCTTTGCTTTAAGCCAATTTATGGTGGAAGAAATTACTAGAAAGTGAGGATCCATGCAAACTGATTATCTATTGGTGGAAAAGTTTAGCAAGTTTCAGGACTATGAGTTAACATGAGGCACAGTAACAATTATTTGTACATGGCTAATTCAAGCTTTAAATTCTTGACACACAGAAAATAATCCTGTAATTCAAGGACATATTTCTATTTGATCTTGATGTGATTTTCCAGTGTGATTTCAGGGACTAAAATGAACTTGTTCAGAAGGGCTTTGGAGCCTAGAGCAGTGGAAACACCCATGGCTCCACTTCCCCTAAGTTGTTCTTTGATGAAAATAAAGGATTCTTAGCACCCTTTCATTATGATTGGCACACTCCTGGGAATTCAAGATAATACCAGTTCAATCTCTGAGTAATACCTTAAATTTTTAAGTGATAAAAGATCTGAGAATGTTTTGCTTGCTTATTTATGCAAACTAGAGAGTTAAGACTCTGTAGCCAACTGAGAAATATTTGAGATATAAGCTCAGATGAACCAATGTGTTCCACTTAAGAATCAGAATTCAACCCTCAGTTTTCTTGTTTCCAAGGAAAGTTTATGTCAGCTCTTATGCTCTTTGCAAATGACAGCATTAGAAAACTCCTGTCTTCTTAAAATAAGCAGCCTTGCTTATTCAAAAGAAATCTAATTGCCAATTAATTTTATGACTTTTAAAAGTTTTAATAAGAAAGCCGCTTCTACAGTTGGGCACATGATCAGGAAAAGCTAATGGACATTTTTTTTCCCTCAGCAGATGAAAGGAAATTTTATTTATAGTTCCTTTGGAGAAGCATGCAATTTAGGCATTGCATCTATAAATTAAAGACTAAAAATGTGGTATTAAAATTAAAAGTGTTGACAGTAAAGTATGTAAATTTAAAGCTTATTTTCTGTCTTTGAGCAATTTGTTTATCCTCTGTGTATCTCCATTTAATCATCTACATAATTGGGGAAAATGTTCTGAGGATTATAGGAGATTCATTAACCCAACAAACATGTGTTACGTATCTTCTTTTGGCTGGCTAGCACTTATCCTGAATACTGAGGATAAAGGAATGAGTTAAACAACATCCCTATTCTAACAGGCTTTCATTATAAGGCTGGAAATGGCCCACAGTAACAAATACACAAGAGAGTTATAACTTCACACTAATAAATGAAGGGGCAAAGCTGGGCTCCATATAATCCTACCTACTCAGGAGGCTGAGATCTGAAGATCAAGGTTCAAACCAGCCAGGGCACAAAAGGATCTGAGATGCTTATCTCCAGTTAACCTCTAGAAAATGGGAAGTAGGGCTTGACTCAAGAGTCGGGGGTAGCCTTGAGCTAAAGAGCTCAGGGACAGCGCCCAAGCTGAGTTCAAGCCCCATGACTCACCAAAAAAAAAAAAAAGAAGGGGCAATCTGGTAAGACCTCACTAAGAAGGTGACATGTGAGTTCATGAGGGATGATGATGAAAAGGAGCCCACTCTATAAAGAAGATTAAATGAAGGAGACATGGGTCCAGGTAGAGGAAGAATAAGACAAAGGCCATAGGCTGGACAAAGACCAGATGGCATGTTTGAAGAACAGCAAGAAGACCAGGATAGCTAGTGTAGTACAGGACAAAGTCAGAAAGACAACTCAGACCCTAGTGAGGAGTTTGGGCATATTCTCTGAACAGTTATTCATTTTTGTATTAAATAATTGAAATCTAGAATATTTTATATACATATAAAATAATTATTATGATCAGATAAATGTATATGCTTATTTTCTTTGTAGTTACCTTTGTGTTAAAAGTTAACTAATTTTCAGTAGATAATGGAGAATTGTTAACCATAGCTAGTGTAGTGTACATTATGTCTTTAGACTTTTCCCTATTCATAACTGCATGTTTGTACATGTTTACCTATTTTCCTCTGTCTCCTTCTACTCCATCACCATAGCTATATTTTCTGTTTCTATTTATTGAATAGATATTGGGAATATAAAGGAGATGGCTAGCACATTCAAATCACAATCACAGTGAAATATTACCCCATACCTGTTCAAAGACCTGTCATCAAAAAGTTAAGAGGTGGGGCCAAAAATTTGGCCTAGTGGTAGAGTGCCTGCCTAGCATGCATGAAGACCTCGGTACCATATACATTAAAAAAAAAAAAAAAGCCAGAAGTGGTGCTGTGGCTCAAGTCGTAGAGCTCTAGCCTTGAAAAGGCCCAAGGACAGTGCTCAGTCCCTGAGTTCAAGGCCCAGTAACTGGCAAAAAAAAAAAAAAAAAAAAGTCAAGAGGTAGCAAACGTTGGCAAGGGTGTGGAGAGAAAATAAGCTTTACCCTGTTGGTGGGGATGGAGATTGGTACAGCCGATACAGAAAACAGTATGGCAATTTCTCAAAAAATATTAGAATTATTCTATGATTCAGTGATCCTCTGTTGAGTATATTCCCAAAGTAAATGAAAGCGAATACCTTGATAAAGGACATTGCTGCATTAGCCACAATAACCCAATTATGGAAACATGGGTGTCTGCCAACAGATGAATGGATAAAGGACCCACACACACACACAAATGAGTATCATTCAGCCTTGAAAAAAAGAGAGGTTACAGTGTGTAACAACAGTAAGGAAATTGGAGGACATTATAATAAATGAAATCAGCCAAGCGTAAAAAGACAAAGGTTACATGGGAACCTCAAAAATAAAAGTTGTTCATGTTTTACAAGGATCTATTTTCCTGGGAGAACACATTTCAGGAGATCTACTCACCCACCACTGACAGTCCAAGTTTGGGCTGGGGGTAGCAAGAGAGACAGAGATAAGTGGGCAGACTTAGCTCATATATTGGAGGCAGAACTTTCTGGATGTGGTGATGGTAATAGATTATGTCAAAAGAGGAAACAAGGGTCACTGCTAGGTTTTTGGCTTGATCAGCCAGGCAGATGGCTGTGACCGTTACCAGGTTATTTACTGTCCATCCTCCTTTGTCATATCAGTTCTGGGACTTCACAAACCACTGTCTGCTCTGCTGCTTGGCTCCCTTTCAGCCTCTGTGAATTTGGAGTGCTACAGCGAGATGGTAGTCCTGTGGAGGAAAATGGACGTGTTTCTCCCCATCTGCTTTCTGTTTCTGAGCATGTCATCCTATCAAAGCTTCTTCCAGCTGGCAGCAGCTGTTCCCCAACAACAGTTGAATCCGGGACATAGTTTCCCCAGCACTTGCAGGCTAATTTTGTCACCCTGTCCTTGGAGAGGTGATACCACCAAACCATGTCACAGAAAATATTCAGAATTTGTTCTCAAAAAAAAAAATATCCAGAGTCCTACTGCTTATGCATGATGTAAACACTTTTTTTTTTTTTTGGTCAATCCTGGGGCTTTTGCTCAGAGCCTGAGCACTGTACCTGAGCTGCTTTTTCTCAAGGCTAGCACTCTACCATTTGAGCCACAAAGCCATTTTGGGCTTTTTCTATTTATATGGTCCTGAGGAATCAAACCTAGGGCTTCATGCATGGGAGGCAAGCACTCTATCACTTATCCACATTCCCATCTCTGCCACATAGATACTCATCACAACTATTTTTTAAAATTTTTTCAGAACTAGCAATTGAACCCAGGGCTGTGAGCGTATTAGGCAAGTGCACTGTCGCTTGAGCTAAACCCAGTTCTCCCAGTTACTGTTTTAAGTAAAAATAAGTAAATCCAAATATTCAGCTATAGAAAATTGGTTTATTTATTTATTATTTATCATTTACTAATTCATCATTCATTAATGGTGACACATTTCTATGATGGAATAGGGTCACATAGTGGCAATTTTTCCTCTATTCTCTGCATGACTAACTCCTACTCATCCTTCTCATGTTGACCTAGTTGTTACTTTACTGGGCTGACTCTCCCAGACCCACCAGGAGAGGTTAAGATAACAGGCACTCACATTTCATTGGCTCCTCTTGTTTTCTTTATAACTTAGCATCATAGTAATGAAATACTCACCTGTTCAGGTCTCTGTTGGATGTCTGACACCATACTCCATTTTTTTTGTTGTTGTTGTTGTTTGTCTGTCTGGTTTTTTTTTTTTTCTTTTTAATCGGTCGTGGGGCTTGAACTCTGAGCCTGGGCACTGTCTCTGAGCCTCTTCATCTCAAGGTTAGCACTCTACCACTTTGAGCCACAGTACCACTTCCCACACTCTGTTTTAAGACCCCTAAGGACAAATATATATGGTATAAGTCTGTAATGCTTTTTTCCTTTATGCTTTCTGTAGGGCTTGGCTTCTGCAAGTACTCCAACATTTTGATACTAAAACATACTATATTATTTTTGTGTTTTATATAGCTAATAGTGAGAGTATTAGATAATTGAGGTATTTATCTAAAAGTTATTGGACTCTGTTTTGTTCCCAAGTCTCAGGTCTCAGAAGCAAAAAGAGCTGAATAATGGGGAATTCATTCCAAAATGTAATGTATCCATGAGGTTCCCGGGATAGGGATGCCAGTCATATTACAAAGTGAATAAAGGGGAAGTGCAGTTACTGTAAACCACATTTTGGTAGAAAATCTAGGCAATATAACAATAATTTGTTAAGCAAGAAAATAAATGACCAACTAGGATCTGAAAATACCCTGAGTATATTTGATAGGAACTGTGGAGGATTATTTTTTCAGTATCTATTCTCACTGTGCTTTTGGTCTGATCTGACCAGGTCATCATAACCACACTGGTTGTTCAGGGACAGGTGGCTTCGCCAACTTGGGTTCACAAGAGGTGAGGAGAGTCTTCTGGAAAGACACTGCAGTTTTTCTTTTTCTCTGGCTGGAATAAAGAAGCAGGAATCTTGATGGGTAATGCATCCTTAGGAAAAGGAAACACCATTCAGAGTGCACTGTTGAGTAGCATAGAACAGTGGAGAGGACCTACCTTCTCCATAACAGAGATGAACATCTAGACGCCGGTTAGACAAGCCATGTCCTTATTGTGTCAGTCATTTCAGACCAGGTATCTGTTACATTCAGTAGTGGTGGGCATAGAGGAATTTTTCAGCAGATATTAGCTACTTTTATTGTTGAGCAAATAATCTATTATTTTTAATTAGAACAGTTTTTACATTTTATGGGATCATTAAAAAACAAATTCTAAGCCAGGTGCCAGTGACTCATGCCTGTAATCCTAGCTACTCAGGAGGCTGAGATCTGTGAATTGTGGTTCAAAGCCAGCCAGGTACAAAAGTCCCAGGAGTCTCTTATCTCCAATTAACCACCAGAAAACTGGAAATGGCCCTGTGGCTCAAGTGGTAGAGTGGTAGCCTTGAGCTGAAATGCTCAGGGACATTGCCCAGGTCCAAAGTTCAAGCCCCACAACTGAAAAGAAAAAGTTCACAGTGATTATGTGGGAGGGATGGAGATTCTGAAAAAATTAAAAATATATTTGATCTACTACTTTTACTGGGTATATATCCCTATGAATATATACTATTTCTAAATGATAGTTATATTCCTATGTTCATTACATTATTTATAATAGACAAGATAAGGAAACAACCTTAAGATGTTCAAAAGATGAATAGGTAAAGAAAACATGGCCCTTTTAGTATGATATTTGAAGGAGAGAATTCAGAGAAATTAGAAAAAGTAACTTACAGTCCAGCAAAATGAATGCCAGGAAACTGGCACTTGAAAGATAATGGGAGGAAGGTCAAGGAAAGGAGGTGGATGAATAAAGAGAGGAAGGGGAGGGGAGAGAATAAAGTAATATTGAATGCATATCCTAAGAAACTAAGAAAATTGAGGGGAAGGGTTAGGGAGGGACGATTGAAATGCATCAAGATGCATTGCACTTACAAACTGACTTGTTGAATAGAAACACCTTTGTACAACTACTTAAAAATAGGTATAATTTTAAAGAAGGAAACCTGGTCTATGTGCAGCTATGTATAATATATTTGGTGAATAATTGACCACATACATATGATGCTTGTCCCATAAAATTACCCGGTCTAATGAGTATATGAGTACAACACAGTATAACACTCACACAAGGACAAAATCACCAAATGATGCATTTCTCAAAATATAGTCCCCTTATTAAATAATAAATGACTGTATATTGTATGGAATATTACTCAGCCATAAAATGAAGAAAATTCTGTCATTTGTGGCAATATAAATGAAGCTGAAAAATATCATGTTCAATGAAATGATCTAGGTATAAAACAACAAAAACTTGTTTATTTTTATTTATTAGTGCAGTTTTAAAGAATTGCAGTCATAGAAGCAGAGAGCAAGAGCAGTTCCTGGGAACTAAAGGTAGAGGGAAAAGGGGGTGGGGATGTTGGTGAAAAGGTACAGTTTTCAACTACACCATGAGTAGGCTCTAAAGACCTACTACACAACAGGGTGATTATACTTAAGTATGCTTTAAATACCTGAAATTTGCTAAGGAAATGGATTTTAAGTGTCCTAGCCACAGAAGGTAGCTATGAGAGATAATAGAAATATTCATCAGCTTAGCTGGGATCAGTGGCTCACGCCTTTAATCCTAGCTACTCAGGAGGCTGAGATCTGAGGATCCAGGTTCAAAGCCAGTCCAGGGACTACAAAGCCGTGAGACTCTTATCTCCAATTAATATCTAGAAAATGGGAAGTGGGGCTGTGGCTCAAGGAAGAGCTCAGGGACAGCACCCAGACCCAGGGGTAGGGCAGTAGCCTTGAGCTGAAGAGCAAGGGGTGGCACCCAGGCCCAGAGTTCAACCCCTATGACCACCCCTCCCCCAAAAAGAAATATTCATCAGCTTGATTGTAGTAATCATTTCACTACACAGAGGTATCAAAATATTGTATTGTATACCTTAAATATATTCTCATTTACTTGCCAGTTATACTTCAGTAAAGTAAAGGGAAGAGCCAAAGTCTACATATCCTTATAGAAAAAGCAAGAAAGAGAGATAGTGGATAGCTCAGACATAGAACACTTACTTAACATATTTGAGGTCCCCAAATAGGATCCCCAATACTGAAAAAAAAAAAAAAAAGGAAAAGGCACCGGGCTGTTTCAACATATTAACCATGGGAACCTCTGTTATATCTTGGTCGTAAGGATTGAAGAAAATAGTTGATTCAAAAGAAGAAGGCAGTATATAGTGATCTTAGAGAGAAAAGGGAGGCCTGTCAAACACTGCCAATGACCCTTGTGATCCACGGGAACCCTCAGCGGGTCCTTCTAGATTTAAAATAATCATGGATATAGACCCTGACAGAAAGTCTAACCTATTTGAGTGAAGAACTTCTTCTGAACTAAAAGCAAAACAAAGGGAAACATCTGATTTTTAGTTGCTAAAGAATCAAATGTCAAAGAGTATGTAGGAAAATGAGAGGAACAGCCTAATGTACAGCTCTCTTGTAATATGTGGAGAACGCTGTGAAGTTTAATGCCAAATCATGTGGCCCCTGAGGGTGTCAGCAACAGTACTTGTAACAGATTTTTTGGGGGGTGGAGGTCAGTCATAAGAGTTGGGCATTGACCTTGAGCTCTTCAGCTAAAGGCTGCTGCTCTATCCCTTGAGCCACAATGCCACTTCCAGTTTTCTGGTGATTAATTGGAGATAAGAGTCTCACAGATGTTTTAGTGCCTGGGCTGGCTTTGAACTGCTATCCTCAGATCTCAGAATCCTGAAACAGATTTTTTAGAGCAGTGTTTGTCAAAGCTGTTTTTGACTACAATACCTAGTAAGAAATATCCTTGATATTCAGATATACAACCAGTGGTGTGCTGGAACTGCTTATGCGGGCTTACAAGGGGAGATGGATTCATTTTCATGAACCTTACAAAATGCCATGATTTTTAAAATAATAAAAACTTACAATTAGGTAAGTTCTAATAAAAACAAAAGAAATTACTCAAATGTCACAATTATTAGTAGGAAACTAGGTACATAAGCATCCTTCATATCAGTAAAATCTGTAATAAACATACATATGTGTGTTGTATATTGCATATCTTTTTCCCCAGAGAGCCAAGTTGTTAAACAATTTGCAATGTATCATTGCCAAAGCACGTATACAAATACCTTAAAATTAAAAATAATATTTATACTTACTCTATATGATTGATACCTCTGATATCTTGTATTGTTTCATTAGAAAAGAAATCCATGTTGTAATGCTCTGCAGTTTGGAAAACCTTGTTTCAGAGGTCTTCAACTCTAGGTTCTGAAGTTCGTTATGAGAATATGTTTGGAAGAATAGTGATCAAGTGTCCTTTTTATATTAGAGCTTAACAACAATAGAAATTCAAGAAAAATGAAGCAGAAAATTAAAAACAAAAACAAACCACAAGAAGGTTAGAACTGGACATCTAAAAAACCAGTCTTTATAATACAGTCTAAAGATAAATGATATAACTTTGAAGTATATACCTGTATTGCAGCTTTTACTGATGAAAGGCTTCCCCTATAATTAAAAGTCTTGTCATTCCTAGTAATTCTTATGTATCCATTATTTACACCCATGGAGGTAGACATGCGTGGATAATCATTAAATACCACTCATTCACCCAAGTAGGTCAGAGACATTGCTGGCATACTCACTGTATCTGTCCTAGGTAAATGTCAACATTTACAGAAAATGAGAGTTGGTATAAGTCCACTTGACCACATTACTGAAAATAACTAAATATGTTAAGACACCCATAAACCATGAAAAGGATGAAGTGACCCAAACTTTTTCAGTGCACTGGTATTAAGCAGACATGCTGTTACTAATTCATAGAGTTTTTCATAGAGTTTAGAGGGTTTTTGTTTCCTTTTGTTTTGTTTTGTTTTGTTTTGTTTTTTAGTGGATCATGGGGCTTGAACTCTGCCTGGGTGCCATACCTGAGCTCTTCAGCTCAAGACTACCTCCCTACCCTTGAGCCAAGCCCCACTTCCCATTTTCTAGAGGGTAATTGGAGATAAGAGTCTCAGGTCCTTCTGTGCCCGGGCTGGCTTTGAACCTTGATCCTCAGATCTCAGCCTCCGGAGTGGCTAGGATTATAGGCGTGAGCCTCACCTCTCGAGCAGTGAGGACCCATATGGAAGGCTCGAGAAGGCAAGCGTTCTGATTTTTCCCTAAATTCATCTAAAATCCTGGAGAGTGAAGAATGTGTCTTAACCTTTCTGGGGAATAAAATTGGTTTTTTACAAGTATAATAATAATGTGGCCTCTTCAGAACAAGTCTCCTCCCCCACTACACTCTCAAGTCTTATGTGCAAGTTAAAGATGCTCCTTTTGGAAGAGGCTCTTTCTGGCAGAGAATCTGAAGATATAATCAACAAATAACAGTTTGGTAGCTTTGAGGCCCTGTAAATACAGGAAATATAGCACGTGAGCAATGCGTAGTCCTGAATTACACAGGTATTTGTTAAGAATGCCTATTCTCGGCTGGGAGTTTGGCCTAGTGGTAGAGTACTTGCCTAGTATGCACGAAGACCCAGTTCGATTCCTCAGTACCACATACATAGAAAAAAGCAGGAAGTGGTGCTGAGGTTCAAGTGGTAGAGCTCTAGCCTTGTGAAAGTCCAAGGACAGTGCTCAGGCCCTGAGCTCAAGCCCAGGACTCACAAAAAGAAAAAGGAGGAGGAGGAGGAGGAGGAGGAGGAGGAGGAGGAGGAGGAGGAGGAGGAGGAGGAGAAGGTCTATTCTCACTGGTGCAGTGGCTTACGCCTGTAGCTACTTAGGAGACTGAGATCTGAGGATCAAGCTTCAAAGCCAGCCTGGGCACAAAAGAACCTGAGACTCTTATTTCCAATTAACCTCTAGAAAATGGGAAGTGGTGCTTGGCTTAAGGGTAGGGAGGTAGCCTTGAGCTGAAGAGCTCAGGGACAGTGCCCAGGCCAAAATTCAAGCCCTATGACCCACCAAAAAAAAAATGCCCATTGTCACAGATTTCATTTCACTGTTGAACACATCCATTTTCAAAAAGATTAGCAACTGGATATTTTGAACTGCTCAGCTTACTGGAAATGGGGAGATTATAACAATCATATAAGTCAGTAATAATGATCTATGGGGTTATTCATAAACAAAGAACCTAAAACTTTCATGAGGGAACGAACCAATAGAAAACTTGCTGTAGAGTTTCAGACAGGAATAAGAGACCATACGATTCTTCCCAGGCACAGATCTAAAGAAGTGACAGGGCCATTGAGACTTCCTAGTTTATTGATATCTCCGTCCTTGGATAAGGACATGCAGGGCTAGACAAAAGCAATTTTGAGGCAAGCCCTCAGAGTCCTACCTTTGACCACCCTCCTACATAGAAATACTGATGGGGTGTGTGGAGAGCTACTGTGAGGCATTCTAAGCTAGACCCTCCAGGCACCACAAATAGCCTAAAATGTTGGGAAGATGGGCTGTTGCCTACTCTTCTTACCCTCAAAGTAAGAGCTGAAATATGAAGCAAACCAAAGGCCAATTTCTCAGTTTCCAACCAACAAATTTGAGTTTTTAGTGGTAGGAATCATTGAGGTTTCCCTGGCTGCCCTTATAAAACTCAGAGAGACCTAAGTTTAACAAGGCTTTTATTCTAAGACACCCAGACCTAGAAATAGTTTACCTCAACTGGAAAAAACAACAACAGCAAGACAGAATAACAGGAACAAAAATACACCCAACAGAAAGACTACCGTCTCTGCCCTTTGATTCTGACCTACTGATGCATGCACCTTACATTGTTTGTGGATTTGTTTGAATGTTATAACCTCAAATAACCATCTGGCACTGGGTGAACTTGGTGTTTTTAAAAGTAAAGATATTTTAGACTTCTGAATAAGTTGCCCTACGGGTTGTAAACCATAGAGTACAATGAGTGATGGTCCCTCTTCCCTCTTGCTTATTATTTGAAGTGTCATGTTGTGGTTACAGTCCATGGATCTCAGAAGAGGATAGAAACCTTGCGGTAAATGGATATATCTGGGAAACATAAGAATAAATGCTGCTCAAAAAAACATATGCCTTTGATCCCTTTTATCATGAATTCCTGTCTGTGAGGCCCTGGAATAAAATCAAACACAATTGAAGGCTACTATACTACCAATATTTTTGGTTCTTTACGTGTCCAAGCAAATTTGCCAATTAACTGGACAGTTTTATGAAATTTTAATGATTTTTATTTTGCCTATCTTTGTCTTTCTTTATGAATGTCATAGGGAGATATTTACCCTGAATTATAGACCATGAAGTATCTAGGATTTGCTTTACGTCAAAGCAAAGAGAAATGCCTATAGCAGGTAAGTGAAACAAGGTCAACAAATTTCAGGAACTTACAAAAGTTGGGTGACAGTTACATAGGAATTCTTCATTCTTTTGTATTTGCTTGAAATCAAATGTATTTATTTATTTAATTTTATTTTTGCCAGTCCTGGAGCTTGAACTCAGGACCTGGATGATGTTCCTGGGCCTCTTGGTGCTCAAAACTAGAGCTCTACCACTGGAGCCACAGTGCCACCTCCAGCCTTTTCTGAGTAGTTTATAAGAGTTTCACAGACTTTATTACCTGGGCTGGCTTGGAGCTGTGATCCCCAGATCTCAGCCTCATGAGTAGCTAAGATTACAGATGTGAGCTGCCAGTGCCCAGCTATTTTGGATTATTTTTAGAACTTTTTTTTCCTAATTGGTCAAAGACAGAAAGGCAGGATGGGAGATACAATGGATAGACATAATAATTAGTGATCAGCAGAGTCAGAGTAGGAGAACAGAATCAAAAGAAATGTCAAAGAGGAAAACAGGAAGTAACAAAAAATGATTCAAAATAGAGAGGAGAATATCTTAAGAAGTTTCACATAGGCTTCTGCTGGACCCGTACTTAGTGCTACTTCCATTTCAGAAATTTTTTAGAACCCCCAGCTCTGCAGTGAGCTCCATCCTGGGAATGGGGGAATGCAACTTGTCTACTCCTATAAGGAAGACAGTACGGAATTGAGACAAATCCCTCAGAAAGCAGTTCCCTTTTTCATTCTCATGGGGCTTAAACAGAGGGGCTCAAGAAGCTTAGTTATTTAACCTGTGTAAAGAAATAGGATCCATATGCTTTGGAGATTTAATTTAAAAGGCCCACCGCAGGTGACACAAAGAAAGGGAAAGTCTTGCCAGGTCCTGGAAACTCATTAACTGCTTGTTAGGGACAGGGTTAGTTCTGAGGAAGGCCCCAGCACAGAGAGAATTTAGGAGACATTATGTGCCCTCTGGATGCACACAGCTACTGTTCCACAAAGGACACTGTGACCTTACCTCCTTAGAAAATGGGGCTGAAGATGAGGAGGAGCTCCGCTGGCCTCCAAAACCTCTTGATCAACTGTTTACACAAAGCATTCTCTTGACAAAAAAAAAGAAAGAAAAAGAAAAAATACAGGAAGATAAACATAGAGGATGCCAATATTTCTAGCCAGGACAGGCTCTAAGCTAACAGACATGGCAGCGGAAATCTCTTTTTCTGTCTATGAATTGTCCCCCAGCACAAAGTGGAATGAATGTGTGCCAAATGTGCTATATCCTTAGCTCCCCCTACCATCTGTAGGCTAGGTTTCCAAAAAGCTAGAAAAAAAAATACGACACCATGCCTAATCTATCCTTTTCCAGACAAGGTTGAAGTGAGTCTCACTACTATTTATTCACATGGCTCTACCAAACCAAAACATTTGGAAAAAGTATCTTAAAAGCAACTCATGGCATCTGATCAGTATGTTTGACTAACACCAAGAAAGGACAGAAGAAATGAGAAATCATATCAGGTCCTCCATAAATGAAGAGAGCAAATAGGAGCTGGACATGACCATCCTACCTACTTGGCAGACGGAGTTCAGAGGATTGTGGCTCAAGACCAGTCTGCGCAAAGTTCCCAAGATGCCATCACAACCAGTGATTGGGTACCATGCCATACGTCTGTTCTCTCAAGCTATAGGAGAAACACAATGACTGGGCACAGTGGTACACACATACATTTGTCATCCCCATGACAAATGAAGGCACAAATGCGAGTATCACAGCCCAGGCCAGCCTGGGTATAAAGTGAGAGCCTATCTTGAAAATAACCATTATAAATGGGGGAGGGGGTCTGGTGGAGTTGTTCAAATGGTAGTACTCGTGCCTAGTATGAAGCCCTGAGTTCAAACCACAGTGCAGAGAGAATGGGCAGGGGGAGAGATTGAGATTTTATGAACCACATGGAAAGTTTATTCTTAACCACCTTTTCAAATTTGTACATTCCACACCACCACTAGCATGTATGAGAGTTGCAGGTGCTCCACATTCTCTCCATTATTTAGAATTGTCAAGTCCTTTTACTGTAGCCTGGGTATGAGATGATACGAAGCATGGTTTTAATGTACATTTCCCTGAAGTTCAGTGATGTTGAGTCTCGGTACAGTTCGTGTGAATACAACTTCACATTGAAATCATTTTCCAATGAGAGTAACAATAATTACCAATTACTAAAACTCCTGGGAAGAGAGTGACTATAAAACCAAACACTTTCATGTAGCTTTTCACCATTTGCTTTTCCTCTCTTACATTTCCACCTCTTTCATTTGTTATAAGTACTTAAAAATGACTGCTTTTGCCAGGAATTTCAGAGGACAACTAACACTTTCTCACCTTTTCTGTAACACTTTCTCACCTTTCTTGCAGTTGAGTTGAACGTATTAGAATGGAGTAGAGTGTTTTGAAGGATTCTGCCTCATCAAATCCCCTTTCTCTGAAAACTGTCCTACATACACAAATGTGAGTTTTTATTATGTTTGTGTTATGTGATCCTACCTCTTTCCGTGATTAGATAAGAGAAATGCCTCCAAAGGCAAGCAATTCATTAGTTGACGCTAGTATAAAAGCTTTTCTCTCCTGAGTATTTGGAGTTTGGGTGTTAGATACTAGTTTGTTTTCCAGGGAACTAAGGTAGAAACCCAACCTACAGAGAAGCAAAGAAAGTTCATCTATAGACAGATGGATAAAAAAAAAAAAGAACAAAAGATATCCAGAGACAATAGAAAATGCAATTCTACAGAGAATGCAACAGAGAAAAACTACCCTGGTCCTTGATTTCTGGCTCCACTGTGTAGACCTGCAGCCCTTCCACCTTCCTGGTGCTGTAAAATATCTCAATACTGAGTCAATTCTGTACAAAGTTGATTAGATTTTTGTTGCTTGTCTACAAAAGTCGTGGAGTAAATGAATTGCAGTACCCTTTGTGCTCTAGATGAAATGAGAACAAACTCCATGAAGCCTATATGTTCTCCATCTAAGCACATTCCTTTTGGGATTCCCCTGCAAATGATAAACTTTTTATTGCTGAATCTAGTAGAGAGTAAGCATAGACTGAAGACCAAAGAAAGTGTTGGGGGCGGGGGCAAGGGGGCAAAGACCATAGGCTCTGCTAAATCCTAGACTCCATTACCTTTTCCTACTAGTTTCTTTGTCATGGTTACTTTGCTACCTTCCTCCTCTACCACTTTGTTCCTGTGCTTCAGTCTCTTCCTTTTAGAAAACATAGTTTTCAGAACAAGGGCAGTCATAAAATAAAAGCATTTTGGTATGATGTTCTTCAGACCATAGATTATTATATTTTTATTTCCCTATATAGGGAAATAAAAGTCATATGACACCTTCTTGGAGAAAAATAAAACAAAAAAAATAGAAATAAACACAAATACCAAATATTTACTAAAGAAAAACAGTGCCTGGAATGAGAACCTGTAAACAAGGAGCAACCTAAGGCCATGGTGAGTCCTGGCCAGTTTTCAGACCTGTAGGAACTTCCTACCTGCTACAGATTTCAAACTTGCAAACAGACAAAGGTAGGAGACATAAATCTCACTGATCTATAAGAGAAAGAATTTGGTCATTAAAAAAGCACAAGTGAATTTACCCAATCGTCCAGAAACAAGGACATACTAAATCCACTAGAACAATGATGTTCATTGCAGCACTATTTACCATAGCAAAGATATGGAACCAACCCAGATGTCCCTCAGTTGAGGAGTGGATCAACAAGATGAGGTATTTATACACAATGGAATTCTATGCTGCTGTCAGAAACAATGACATCACCCCATTTATTAGGAAATGGAAAGACAGAAAAAATCATATTACGTGAAGTAAGCCACACTCAAAGGAACATAGGCTGAATGGTTTCCCTCATTTGTCATAGTCAGTAGAAATCTTGGGCTCTCCTAGCAGGTATTTGCAATAGAGCAAAACCTAGATACATAAGGCCATATAGTATGACGCTAAATGAAAGGACCTCTAGGATATAGAAACAAAAGCCATGTAATGAGTGATTGTTGTCCTTAATGTACTATGTTATCTCTCATCTCTTTTGCTGTCCCTTGGTTATCTCATATTATTACAGTATTTCACCTTGTTATCTGATACATTGTATATATGCTTGATTGGTTATTTGAAATTGGATAGGGAAGGGGGGGAACAACATGAGCGATGGTGGCGGGGGAATGGGGACCATGACATGAGAAAGGGTATCAATGTATGTGAAGTAATGCACCTTCTATCTGGTAAATATAATGTAACCCTTCTATTAATTACTATGAAAAATAAAATATATTAAAAAGAGCACAAGTGAACACAAATAAATAGAAGAGTAGCTTCACATGGTGAGAAAAGTGCTCATTATAACTATATTTCATTTCATAATCTGGCTGTGACCCAGATAATTATTTCAGAGACATTACTGCTCTATGTGAGAGGGAGTCATTCATATGTCATTCCACTGTCTTAGCCAATGTCATACCATGTAAAAATATTAGTTATGGGGTTAGGAGTTTGGCCTAGTGGTAGAGTGCCTGCCTAGCAAGCACAAAGACCCGGTTCAATTCCTTGGTACCACAAGTCGTAGAGCTCTAGATTTGAGAAAGTCCAAGAACAGTGCTCAGGCCCTGAGTTCAAGCCCCAGGACTGGCAAAAAAAAAATACTAGTTATGAGTTTGATCTGAAAGACAGCCTGAAAGCTGAATGAAAACAAAGATTTCTGATGTGCTCAAAGACAGATTAGAAAACAAAAACAAAAATTAAAAAAAAAAAACAGAAAAACAAGATAGTAATAGATGACTGGTTCAAGAGATATGGTTCCCTAATTCATTTTTAATCCTTGCCTATACATACTGCTTTATATTTAGAATATTTCGGTTATTAGAGTGTTAAAGGGGGGGAGAAAAAAGCAAACTTGGTGGGAGTAGCCTGAGGAAAGTGGAACATTTTACTATCCACAAAATAAACACCTACTAAAGCATGTCACCTTTGTCTTGCATGATACTCAATGGCAGCAACCTGATCTGTGGTTTCTGCTAGGAAATTCCATCCCATCTTCCTAAGTATTATCTTCCTTTTAAATGACTAAGGTGAAACAAGAAAAAATGCTTTTCTCACGTACTCCCTTTAATCTTTAACCTACTTATCCCTGTGTCTATCAAGTGGCAAAGAAAATTAACCAAACTGTGGTGTGTGAAAAGCTATCAGTTGAAAAGTTACGTTATATAAAGGGGAAAGTATTAGCTACAGGCTGAAGCCTCTTGCCTGATGCCATATGTGTATGTGTTATTCTCCCAGACAAGGATGGAGCCAGAAGTTGGGTTGCTTAGGTTTTAAGATAAGAGACACTACTGAGATTATCTAAAGAAATGTCCAAATATATGCTGTAGGACAACCTGAAGTTGTAGACATAGAGCTTAAGCTTTGCGTGTGACTTTGCAATCCAAAAAGATATGGATGTCTGCTTAATATACTGGTTTGACAAAACTCCAAGATGATGGCATCTGACTGCCTCTCTGGGTGACTTACCTATCTCTGCTCTCCTAGGTATCCCAAGATCAGATAGATAGATAGAGGGTTTGACTATTACCTGTGCCCATTGTCTATCCTTTCTCCTTAGCCTTCTATAAATCAAGAAATACTGTTTAGGGCTGGGAATGTGGCTTAGTGGTAGAGTGCTTGCCTAGCATGAATGAGGTCCTGAGTTGAATTCCCTATAAACAAAATAAAAATAAAATTTTAAGCCCAGCACTGGTTGCTCACACCTGCAATCCTAGCTACTCAGGGGACTGAGATCTGAGAATTGCAGTTTGAAGCCAGTCTGGATAGAAAAGTCCCTGTGAGAGTCTTATCTATAATGAATCATTCAAAAAACCAGAAGTGAAGCTGTGGCTCAAAGTGGTGGAGTACTAGCCTTGAGTAAAAGAACTCAGGGACAACACCTAGTCCCTGAGTTCAAGCCCCAAAACTGACCAAAAAAAAAAAAAGAGAAGAAATATTGTTTAGAGAGATAAAAGTAACTGTCAAAAGAATTTAAAACAATTGTTAGAAGTGGCTTCCAGATAATGGAGAACTAAAAGATGGGAATATTAAGAAAAAGAATGAATCTTGATAATCTTTTGAAACAAAGATAATCTAGAGTGGCCATCAATTTTTGATTGTCCTGCTTTAATGTCCCAGGTGCTGGGATTATAGGCATAAACCACCATGCTCAGCTGCATTAATGTATTTTTAAATAATCATGTGTAAAACTGGTCAAATGGTTTAATATTTAAAAATGTATACAGCAGTGTGGGAATATCTCCAAGTAATATTAAGTTTTTATTAAAAATCACATTTCAAAGTATTATTTACAATGTGATGCCATTTATATAAAAGGGAATATAGTTAATATTGAATTGAAACATCATTGTACAATGACTTAAAAAATAATTTTCAAAACAAGAGCTAGCATCAGTGGCTCCTGCCTGAAATCTGAGATCAGAGGATGGAGGTTTGAAGCTAACCCCAGCAGGAAAGTCTGTGAGACACTTACCTCCAGTTAATCACAGAAAAAGCCAGAAGTGATTCTGTAGCTAAGTGGTGGGATTCTAGCCTTGAAAAAAAAAGGAGCTTAGGGATAGCTCCCAGGCCCAGAGCTCAAGGCCCAGGACTGGCCAAAAAAAAAATGGAATACGGTTTAAAGTAGTTTCTTATGTCTATACAGATGTTTGTCTGAGGAGGACTTATGCCCCAATAATAGCAAGATTCGCTGTGAGAAGACAACAGAGTTGGAGATAGGGAGGCTGGTGGTCCTGGGTGAGATCTCCCTGTCAATACCACATAACCCATTGTGCCAGGAAGTTGATGTGCATTTGCGTAACACTGTAGTCCTAGCTAAGGAGTTGTTGAGTCTTACTGATAGTAGTTCACTTTTTACAACAGAGCCATATTCATTTATTGATAGAAAAAAATAGAGAATGATAGATGATAGTGAGTGGATGGCAATCATCTACTGTGTTATCTCACCCAAGAACATTTTGTTTTTGTTAGGGGCCATATCTTAACTGCCAAGAATCTTTCTTTCATGAAGTTGTTCAGCAATAAAGTGTAAAGGGCAATCATGAAGATCAGGAAACATTCTGTGTGTGTGTGTGTGTGTGTGTGTGTGTGTGTGTGTGTGCATGCGCGCGTGTGTGTGTGTGTGTGTGTGTGTGTGTGTGTGTGTGTGAAGTTATCCATGTGGGCCAGTTGTCAGTGTTGACATGGCTGAGTGCCTAGATGCCAATAAGATCTGCTGGTGTCTGATGTTTTTCATAAATTAAACTGGGCAATTCCTCTGATGCTGGAGCACTACCTCTATAAAAAGACTCCTCTGACTCTAGGTTTTCTCTCTTATTCAGAATGAAGTAAACAAACAAGGATCATGCCCAATGTCACCCTCTGCTGATTATCTGTTTTGTGGACCATCTTATTAAGTAGTCCCTGGGCGATTTCCCTAGAAGTTAGGAGGACACTGTTGATTGTTGAGGGATGATGATGAGATAGGGAATTGGGAGAAAGGGAATTGCGGCGCCCGGCACCCCTGACCAGCAGGGAAGAACGGACACCACACGAGGATCCTTCTCGATCACGCTTTATTAATGAAGAGCAACTCGTTTGAAGGGAAGGCTTGAAGCAGAGGGGCGCGGGGCAGGGAAGTGCAGCTGCTTATATACAATCAAGGAACGCGGGACTTTTTCCATTGGCTGCTGTGCTGCTAAGGTCTTTTTAAAACTCGGGATTGGTCAGGCCTCTGACGTCATACGCGCAGACGTCATACGCGCAGACGCAGCGGAGCGAGCAAAGGCTCTGCACTCACACACCCACTAAGGGGAACTAAGAAATTTGTATACAATGAGCGAGGCAGGGGACAGGCGCCGTCTTGGCTGCTCCGGCTCCCCACAGGGAATCATCATTGACAAGGGGAAAGAAACAGATGTAGTGGCCATATTTAGGTTTCACCATCAAACCATACTAGCAAATAGTTCCATGTTCAGTTTTTACTATCAAGATTCATTTCTCTCTTTCTGTCTCTCTGTCTCTCTGTCTCTGTCTCTCTCTCTCTCTCTGGGTCTCTCTCTCTCTATCTCTGTCTCTGTCTCTGTCTCTCTCTCTCTCTCTCTCTCTCTCTCATAGCAAAGGAAACCAATGCTCAAGCTGAATAAAGCACTCAGAATAATCCAATTATTTCATGGACAGACATGGAATATTGATAGCAAAGTCTCACCCATCCATTTTCTTGATCAGCAAATATGTATGGAATATTTGTTATATATTCAATACTGTGATAACATTTTTAATAAATGCTAGTCTAATGCAAATATGACTAATTATCACATTCTTTCCTCCCTCATGACAGTATTTCTACAGGGTATTCCAGGCAGCTACTTATGGTAAATAGTTTGTGGGTTGTATACACAAATCTAGATTATTTCTTTTAAATAGCTCTCATCTAACTTATTCAAATGTAATTATTTTTAATTACGGGATTGGGCTCAGGAGCACCTCAAGTGTTACAAAAACAGTATCTTCCTCATGGCCCACATTATAGAAAGGGTTTTATTTTATTTTGTTGGGATTGAACCCAGTTTGTTATGAAAACTAAGCCTACACTCTACTTAGAGCTATACTGCAAGCCAATTTTTTTTTCTTGACAGTCCTGGGCACTGTCCTTGGGCTTTCTCAAGGTTAGAGCTCTACCACTTGAGCCACAGCACCACTTCCAGCTTTTTCTATGTATGTGGTTCTGAGGAATCAAACCTAGGTCTTTGTGTATACTAGGCAAATACTCTACCACTAGGCCAAACTCCCAGCCCCATTCCAGCCAATTTTTTTTGACTGCTACATCCACATTTCATTGCGTAGCTACCAAGAGGGAACAAGATGGTATCTCTTTATCTGACAACTTTGGAGATTCTGATGTTTATTCTCACATGTACTTCTCTAAGACCCTATATCTCACTTGATCATAATGAAAGTTTGCCTAAGCCTGAGGTCAAAACTGAGATCTGAATTCCTGAACACTGACCCACAGCAGGTAGCGTGGCCCTTTGAACATGGTTGTCTGGGTCAGTACAAGGTTCTCTGCTCACCTTACGGAATCAGGAATCAGGTAAGCTGAGAATCACTGTGGGCAACCAAGCATTAAAGCAGCTTACAGCTCAGACAGAGAGAAGGGGCTGTGGAGGTGGTAGAGAGGGAGTATCCAGAATTAATAACCTCTTTTATAGCAAACTTGACACCAAATGTGGCACTATCCCAATAGTCTGCTTGTTACCTTGGCTATGGGAATATCTTGATGTCTCTGTCAAGCATTCAGTAATTTAACAGACATTGTCAGAGTGTTTACAATGCCAGGTAATCTGCTAGGCTCAAAGCAGAAGAGTATGAAGGTCCAAAAAGTATAAAAATGACCCAGACATATAATTAAATGGCTATTACGAAGGAGTACTGAAATTTGAGGGTTCCCATAGAAAGAAATCATGTTGGAGATCAGAACAGACTACATGGTTTGGGGGAGCACAACGCATGATGAAAATGCCCAGGACCCTTATTTTAAAGTTGTTAAGAGAGGGCCAGGAGTTTGGCCTAGTGGTAGAGTGCTTATTTAGCATGCACAAGGACCCGAGTTCAATTCCTCGTACCACATACATAGAAAAAGCCAGAAGTGGCACTGTGGTAGATCTGTAGCCTTGAGAAAGCCCAAGGACAGTGCTCAGGCCCTGAGTTCAAGCCCAGGACTGGCAAAAAAAAAAAAAAGTTATTAACTCTAAAATATTCTAGTGTGGGTCAGAGAAGAGGAGGCTGTGTATTTTGAAGTTTGCATACTCAGAAATTGGTTTCATTGTCTCCAGAAAGATATCCCTGAGAATCCATGAGAATATGTAGCTCTGTATTTATGCAAGGAGAAGTGATCAGATAATTCAGAATAACTTTTACACTTTTACTGCACCAAGGATAATTATGATGACACCACATGTGACACCACATGTGAATGCTGTTATGACTTAGTCCTACCTGTTATGGCTTAGTCCTACCTTCTATGGTTCCTAAACTTGAGGTACTCAAAACCACTTCTCCCTATAAAGCAACCTGGGATTCACAGAAAACTAGTTCCATGACAGCTGATTCATCTTTCCAGTGCCTAATTCGCAAATGCAAATAAACACCAGCTGGTTCCTGGAAATGCATGCCTTGGTCCACTGGGAAATGTTCTTGAATATGCTAACAACTTTAATAAGAGTGAATGCTTAATTAAAGAAGTAATTAGCTTTGTACACAGGAAGAAACAAATGGATGAAATATTCCCAGTGAACATATGCGTCAATTTTTAGTTTATGAACTTTGAGTTTGAAAGGGAATACTTACTTGCTGGTTTGCAAGGTGAAACTCAGTGCTCCTCTTCTTCTTACTCTACCCTAGGAATGTGTATGTTTGAAAATCAGGGACATCGGGGCCAGGAGTTTGACCTAGTGGTTAAAGTGCTTGCCTAGCATGCATGAAGACCCGGGTTCGATTCCTTGGTACCACACATATAGAAAAAAAAAAAAAAGCCGGAAGTGGTGCTGAGGCTCAAGTGGTAGAGCTCTAGCCTTGAGAAAGTCCAAGGACAGTGCTCAGGCCCTGAGCTCAAGCCCAGGACTAGCAAAAAAAGAAAAAGAAAATCAGGGACATCATTTAACGATGGTATAAAGGGGTTCAACTTTTGGTGTGACTAACCAAGAGCGATCTCTTTGGATTTCTCTTTTTGTTGCCTCTATCGGATCCTTTTTCCTGTCTGTGTGTGTGATCAGTGACTTAGAAGGGCTGCCCACCCTAGGAAAACCAAAGGGTTGGTTGCTAAAGTTAGGTCTGCCTTGGATTAAAAAAAATATTGTCTTTCTTTATTTCCTTTGGGCTGGCCTTTCTTCTCGTTGTCACGGACTATCTTTCCATTACTGGAAATATCTCCAGTCCCAGATCCAGAGGTTCAGCACCTAGAAAGAAACCAAGGCTGGTTTTGTTCTAGCTCTGTGTCAGAAGTGCCAAAAGAGGGTCTTGACACCCACGAGGTTGAGCTTATCTAATAGAGCTAAAGAATTGGAGGCCCTGTGGTTTTAAACCTGACATGATATGGAAGATTCTCTGCCTGTGTCCTAATTATTCTATAGCAGAGGTTGACCTCTTTGTACTTTGTAACTAAGGCAAGCCTTATTTAGGAACATCTGGCCCTTACTTATCACTAAATCCATGCTTTCCAGCACTTTGTGACTTATCAGCTTACATTAGTTCAATTAAATCAATGTGAATGTGACATTGGTGTTGACCATTTGCTTCAAAGGGAATAAGAAAATCATTCCTGGGGCCGGGATTTTGGCCTAGTGGTAAGAGCGCTTGCCTAGCATGCATGAAGACCTGGGTTCGATTCCCTGGTACCACATACATAGAAAAAAAAAAGCTGGAAATGATGCTGCAGCTTAAGTGGTAGAGCTCTAGCCTCAAGAAAGTTAGTGCTCAGACCCTGAGTTCAAGCACTAGGTCTGGCGAAAAAAAAAAAAATCATTCCTTCTGAGCCAGATACGAGTAACCATTCTGGGAACACAGAATCAAGTTACCCTGAATGACATATGCCTCTCCCCACTTCCATGGAAAAGGTTACATCAAGTTCTAGAGCCACAGAAAGTAGATGGCTATCTATCTACATATATGTCTATGTATATGTATCTATACATATATATTTAGGGGTGTGTGTGTGTGTGTGTGTGTGTGTGTGTGTGTGTGTGTGTGTGTTTTCCACATATGTCAATGAAGGCATCAGCTAGGTGGCCTGAAATCTTATTAATTGCTTAGTTTTACAGTTGGTGGAGGCCAAAGGTCTGCCATACTTAGTGTCACAAGTTTTACCTAATAATCACAAGGATACTGAGGATATTGGTTCAGGTACAGAAACTGAAAATAAATGGCTATTGAAGGGATTAAAAGCCTAAGTTCATTTTGGCCCTCTTGACATTCCATCTCTCCACCATCAATATGTGCTGTTCAGCTGAGACCAAACAGTGCTGATTCTCAACTGCAGAAGTGACTGCCTCAGAGAACCAGCTTCAAAACGGGCAAGATACTCTCATCAGAAGCAAATTTTTATTATAGCTTGTGAAGAAATAGACTTATGCCAGTTATTAAGCATGGCCATTGTCATGCTACTGTTCATAAAATTAGTCTCAATCCTTTAACCAGAACTTAAACTAGGGTCAACAGAAGCAGGCACCATATATCAATACTAACTGATTAGATTGAGGGGGGAATCCTAAAGGCGTATAGTGAAAATTATTGAGCAAAGTTTATCTCCATCTCTACATTTTCTCTCCCCGTCACCACTCTGCTTCCTTTTGTCCTGTGCATCTCAGTAATGGCCCAGGGAATGTGCACATTATACTCCCTTCTGGAGTCACAGGTCCTGTTACACATCCGTATCCAACTCCTCTTTCTCCCAGAAACTTGGCTTTGATGTGTTTACACTGTAACCTTGAGACTGTTGTAAGTGCTACAAGCAAAACACTTCCTATGCTCTTAAACTTTTTATTCACTACCTCTTCTACTTCTTGACTTTACTGAGACTTGGATTTCTCTGGACAATTCTGTCCCTGGCATTTGAGCTATTTCAAGTGGAGATAACTCATTCTTGCACAAATAAACAATCTCTTCTTTCTTCTAGCTGGCCTTTCTTCACTGATAGCCCAGGGTTTGTTTCTTCTAGTTGAAAGCGTCTGCCTGCTATGCAGGACTCTTTCACTTTTTTTGAAATCCTTTCCTTTGAAAAACTTTCTATCAACCACTTTCCAGTCAGTATTTAGTTTCCCATTGGTGTTCAAACACACTGTCATAACTTAAGTGGCAATTTTATGGGATGATGATCCTTGAGGTTACAAGTCTAACCTCACTGGACTAAAGTCTGGGTGTCCACAAGGCTGTGGATTTGGAGACCCTTGGGAGATCTGGTTTACTGGCCTTGTCTAGCTTCTGAAAGCTGTTTGTATTTCATGGTTTGAGTTCTCTTCCTCTATCTTCAGCAGTCCTATTACTCTGTTTCCAATGCCACATCTCCTCTCTGACTCCTTTTCCAGGCTTTTCTATTGTTTAGAATCCCTTGTGATTACCTATATCAGCCCAAGATAATCTAGGATGTTGTCTCCTTCTCAAAATCCTTCACATAGTCACATCTGCAAATTCCCTTTGAATGTATGTTTAGGCTTTCTTTTATCCTCAGTGATGTCATTTAGCCTCTCCTTCTCACTTTCTCCCTCTTTTTCCTTATCTTATTCCTCGCACACACACCTCTCCCTGTCTCCCTCTCCCTTTCCTTCTCCCTCTCATTCTTTTCAAGTTCTCTTTCAAAAATCCTGCCCAGACTTCAATCTCTTCTTCCCCAAGTGTTGGGCCCACTAAATGTATTCTTTGACCTCACTGATCTAGAATCCCCAATCCCTAATCTTTAAAGAAGCTCCTCCCTGGTTAATCTCTTTACTTTCATGTTCAGCAATCACAGTACATCACCTCCCTGGATTTTTTTTCTTCCTTTTGCTGACCCAGGTCCTGGGAAAATCAGACTGTCACGGCTTCAAAGTTGTGTGGGAGAGAATCCTATCAGTGCCCTGCCTGCTGCCCAAAAAGCTTGGTTCATTGAAGCTGCAGTCTGCGCTTTCTCTGGTCTCTAGTAAATTTCTTTTTAAAGGCTCCACTGACACTCCACTGAGAATCCCAAACATAAACTTCCCAACATCTGTACAGCCTCTACATCCTTCATGCTAACTTATATAGTATTTTCCTAGAAAATAGAAGCCACATGAATCTGAAGTATCTTTCATTGGTAAATCTACCTGAAATGCATTTCTTCTTGCTTTCTTTCTGTTAGATTACACATAGAAGGGTTCTTTCTCCTTTCTTTTTTTATTTAAAAAAGTATTGTTATTATAAAGGTGATGTTCAGAGGGGTTACAGTTACCTAAGTCAAGCAAAGAATATATTTCTTTGTGCGCTCTCTCTCTCTCTCTCTCTCTCTCTCTCTCTCTCTCTCTCTCTCTCTCTCTCTCTCTCTCTCTGTTTCCTTTCCCCTTTCCCTCTCTTTCTGTTTTTTTCCTTCCCATCCCACCCACAAGTTGTGTAGTTTATTTTCAACATAGTATCTAGTGAGTACCACTATTTCTCTCTCCTTTCCAAGGAGACCCCCTACTCTGATGTGTTGAATCTCTTCTCCATCTCTTGGGCATTAATCTCCTCTCTTGGGCATTAATCTCCCTCTATTCTCATGCCTCTCATTCATAAACTCTCAAGTTTTTCAGCCTAAACACAATCCTTCCGTTTGCACTCATCTCCTAAAGTTTTAAGAGGCAACTTAAAAGATGTTTTTGCTGGGCCTGTGAATTAACTAAAAACCTCCCAACTTTGTGTCTGTGTTCTTTGATCTGAGCTAGTCTCTGCAGCAATCACTTTGTGAGCACCTTGAGCTCCAGGAAAGACCAGATTCACTGACAAATCATAAGGCAAACTGCCTCTCAGATAGGCAATACCAATCTAAAAGGGCAAAACTGTTCTTCTCAAGGGGAAGCAATAACAACTTCTCTAGAACTCTTCCATGGATAAAGACTGAGCTAATGGTCCAGTCCATACCTGTGGGTATGTTGATACAGACTTGTCTCATTCTCTACCCCCAATTCTCCTGAATTCTTCAGGCTAAATTAACCCCACTTCAGCCTGAAGGTAATGTCTGTGCCCCCTGAACATGGCTAAAGATATACTAAGCTGCTGTCTTCCATGGTTGTCACATAGTAAATCTCCCTCCTTTGTCCTTATTTGCCAAATGGGGAGAGTGGCTGAATTTAACAGAGGATTCCTGAACTTTAAGCCTGGGGTAAAAAACTCTAAAATCCTGATTTCAAAAAGTCTAAACTCTGGGTTTCAAAGCCTTCTCTTTCTCTTTCTTTTTCTCTCTCTCTTTCCCCTCCTCCTCTTGCTCTTATTTTCATTTTCCACAATCCCCCCCAACTTGGTAAGTGATGCAGGATAAACTGCAGAATATCAGAAATACTTAAAAAAAAATCTTACTCCTTCACAATCAAATGAGGAAAGTAAAATTTTTAGGAGTGAACCAGAAGTAGGAATAAAACTACATCTTGGGACCAGGAGTTTGGCCTATTGGTAGAGTGCTCACCTAGCATGCACAAAGACCCAGACTCAATTCCTCAGTACCACATACATAGAAAAAGCCAGAAGTGGTGCTGTGGCTCAAGTACTAGAGCGCTAGCCTTGAGAAAGCCCTAGGACAGTGCTCAGGCCCTGAGCTCAAGCCCCAGGACTGGACTGGCAAAAACAAAAACAAAAACAAAAAAAAACCTACATCTACAAAATATGATCAGTTGCTCTTTAAAAAAAAAAAAAGTAGGCTGGGTGTGGTGGCTCACGCCGGTAATTCTAACTACTCAGGAGGCTGAGATCTGAGGATCAAGGTCCAAAGCCAGCCCGGACACAAAAGGAGCTGAGACAACTATCTCCAATTACCTTCTAGAAAAGGGAAGTGGGGCTTGGCTCAAGGGGAGGTAGCCTTGAGCTGAAGAGCTCAGGGGCAGAGCCTAGGCCAAGTTCAAGCCCCATGACTCACCAAAAAAAAAAAAAAAAAGGGTAGGTAGGCAAATAGATAAGATAGATGACAGAATGACTGGAAGCATGCTTCAAGTAGTAGAGTTCTTACCTAGCAAGAATGAGACTCTGAGTTCAAACCCTAGTACTGCCAAGAAAGTAGAATATAAAATTAAATATACGCAGACTGAATGTAAACCGACAGTAATGGAACCTAAAGCTCATACTTTATTAATTTCATTGTAAATCTGCCTCTGCGCAGACAATAGCATGGGGCAGTATGGTGATTGACAGTATCTCTGAGGAAGGGGGGGCATATTGTACTATTTCAGAAAACTGTATAGAATGTGTAATTACTTCACTGTTAGTATTCACAATGGCAGGACAGCAGTCACATTTTAATTTAACAGCTATTTGTTTAGCTTTACAGTTGCCTTCAATTTGTAGCAAAAGCTAGTAGCTTTCCATTTATGTTTGGAACATAAACTTTCATTTTAAAACAAATACTTTGCTATCAATTTTAAAGTTAACTTTAAAGTTATTCAGAACAAAATATAGTAAATACATGCACCTCTAAAATACCATGGTGAAACACGTTGGTGCAGTTAACATACACTAAAAATCTGAACTATGGGAAAGTAAAACAGACCCTTTTGGGGAGTGGGAGCAGGGAAGGATAACAAAGAGTCTGAATAAGGATAAATACAGTAGGAAGAGTTCGTTTGCACATATGAAAACAGAAAAATGAACCATGCTGAAAACTTCAATGAGAGGGAGTAGTGGGGGAGAGTGACAGAAGGGGTGAGGTTGGTCAGGTGAGGTAGTTAACTTGTATGGAAATATCACAATGACCCCCTTTACACAACTGATACATGCTAATAAACAATTAAGCATTAAGAGTTACCTATGGGTGATATGTAGAAATTACCAATATTGTATACAGTAGGAAAATGAGTTTGTTTGAGAAGTATAAAGTCAAAGGGCATGAGATGTTTTCCCCCAAAGAAAAATCAAATTTAGCAGTTGGCCTCCACTGCTGCCCAAGGAAAAAAGAACACTGGGCCTGAGCATCTGAACTATATACAAAGTATGGTTCTTAATGGAGATGTGTGCTCAGTATATCCCAAGGTGCCACCAGTCATATTATTAAAGTGATTCCTCTTACTCTGAGCTTATGTTTCCTGGCAACATTTTAATTATAATTAGGCATTGCTTACAAGCTATAATGCTCTTATTGGCAAGTCATGAACATCTGGCTTCCTTGGTAGCTTATTACCCAGTACTAGTTAATTAATCAGTATTCTTTTTTTTTTTAAATAAGAATAAGCTCACACCAGCTTGTGTTCTTGTTCTGACAAGTTTGGTTCTGAGCCCGCAAGGCTGACAGCTGGAAATGAAAACCTTGACTAGAGGTAAATTTGCCAAGATGACGTGATCCATACACTTATCTAGGAGGCCAGCCTTCGCTCCTTCCTCAGGTGCCATCTGACCTTGTTACATCATACCTCCTTTACAAAGAATCTGTCCTGGGTCACTAAAACTGCCATGTATGTATCAGGACTTCTAATTCAGGCTTGTTTACAGAGTTCATCCCCTATGACCTCCCTTATCTTTGGGAGCCTTTGATGGTCTCCAACTTCTTTCTTGTTGTTGGTCTTCTGTCAAATATTTTTCTCCCAACTCCAATTATTCTTGCCCTTCGAACCAAAATATGTTCATGGTAAACATCAGAGAACAAAGAACTTGGATTTGACTGCATATGCTCCTCTTTCTCTCTCTCTCCCTCCCTTTTTCCTTCCCTTCCCCTCTGCCTCCCTTCCTTCCTTCTTTCCTTCTTTCCTCTTTTTATAAATATGAGTATTTGCGCTTGAACTCAAGGCCTCAAGATCTTACTTGGCTTTTGCTCTCAAGATTGGCATTTCACCATTTGAGCCAAAACCTGTACTTCTGGCTTTTTGCTTATTAATTGGAAATAGGAATCTGGCAAACTTTTCTATTACATAATTTCCTTTGCATATAACCTGAAGCTTCTTGTATTGACACAGTATCTTTCAGCATACGAAAACAAATAAAACTACTTCCTAGAGCCCACATTTTCTGGCTGATGACTCATTTTGCCTTGTAGAATTCCTGAAAGAGTGATTCCTTGATATTTTCTAAAAGTCCTTGAAAGAGACATGTGAAATTTGCTATCTCTTCTCCTGTAAGCAACCACAGGCTTAATGGAACCCATACAAGTGAAGCACTCATCTCCCTGACTTAACAAAAATGTAATACTTGAGTTACTAGTGGTTTCCCAATTGTCAGACCAAAGAGCACTTCCTGTCCTCATCATACTCAGCCCAAGAGCAGCCATTGACAGATTTCATCATTCCCTTCTTAAAATGCTGTCATCCTTGACTTCTGGAACAACTTGCTTCTACCTACTCAGTGGCCACTCTCAAACCATTCAACTGGGTTTCCCACTTTAAAATCCTCCATTATGGGGACCCTCTGGATTTATGCCTATTTAAACCTTATTCTTCTCTACAGTCACTTCTAGATGTTTTGGCCTCAAATTCTAGTCATAGTCTAAAAGACTCATCAGTTTGCATCTGTAGCTCCAACTCTTTCCTACACTCTTCTTAGATGTTCAAGAGAAAATCAGAATTAACATATCCAGGGGCTCAGACGTAGCTCTGTGTTAAGCACTTTCCAAGCATGGACAAGGGTGTAGGTTTAATTCCCAAACAGACCTTTGTACAATATGAATATTAATCCTGGACCATGAGTGAGACATATAGTTATTCTTCCTAATTCCTTGGTCATTTTTTTTTACTCTTCATGTCCCACTAAACTATTTGTTACTGTACAAATCCATTCACATTCTTAGCAGTACACCAACTCCATTCATTCCAATGATAACCAACCACAAAACCTAAATGAGGGCTGGGCAGATGGTTCTGTTTTGTATATAGTAAGGAGAACTTGGACCTGGATGTGAATTAACTGAGAAATGAGCACAGATCCTTCAGTAGCACAAATATGCCCTAGGTGTTAAAGCACAGAGAGGACAGATAGCTAAATAAATTGAAGAATGTGGAGCAATCTTTTTTGTTTCCTTAGGGGTAATGGTTAAAAGGCTACCAGATGTTGGAGCTAAACTAGAAAACAACCAAGTATTTTCCACTTTGCTCTTCCTTCAACATTCCTCTTTCCTCTGCTAGATTCTAAAATCTATGTATAGGAAAACAACACAAGAAGAAGATGGTATGTAATAAAGACCAACTAAGGTGCCTCTGAGGAAAAAAGCAGGCAACAAGCATACTGCCTTGATATGTGAATTCAGAATCAATTAGTCTGTATGTTTTTAAACTTCTCATTATTTTTAAAATTGGCTAGATGGGTGTGGTGATGCACTCCCATAATCTCAGCACTCAAGCTGAGGATTGAAAGTTGCAGGGTAGCCTGAGCCATGTAGCAAAATATATAAAGAATTGTCTAAAAAGGATAAAGAATTGTTTAAAACTTGTACAAAGACAGACAAGATGAAGTAGTGAAATATGACTTAGGATGTTTTACCAACTGCTCACAAGTTTGCAAGACATCACCTTGCTTCAGAACAGTTTTAATTTACTTCCATACTAGACTCCATTTGTGTAAATCCTCAGTCAAGTCTGGTGTTGCAATAAATTAAAATTTAGAGCCAACCCAATATGACACATACTTAATAGTATGCATCATGATGTTGGTGCTTGAAAATGAAGAGTAAATGGAAACAGTTCTCTTAAGTGGTTTTAATTAGCACCTTCCACAGTTTAATCAAAGATCTGTATGTTCTGCTGAGAAGGGAGTGAAGTGAGATGTGGCAAGCCACCTGTACTGGTGCCCTATCCAAAGACTTCAAATTCTTGACCCTGGTGTCCTCAGCAATAGACAGTTTCTGTGGTTCAGAGGCCGTACCTAGAATCTTCTAGCCAGCACAGACCTGCCAATTGGGTTTACTTGATGGTTCCCTCTGTCTGGCATGCTTCCACCTCTTTTGTATTTTCAAGAGTCTGTCTCATGTTTCAGAATTCATTCAGCTAAGGTATAATTCAGATACATCTGCTCATTTAGTCTTTGTAACAGCTCTTAGGAAGAAGTATTGCAGAATAGAACTTTCAACACAGACAGTATGGAGTGTGTTAGCTGGGGATATAGGTGACATAAAGTGGCCCCAGATGACAGACTGTTGCTTGGAGGGTCCATCATAGAGCGAGTCCTGGCTGGTGGACAGACAATGATAGAGATTCTGGGAGATTAGCACCAGATGTAGACAGGCAACATTTTGTTCAAAAAGTGAGAATGTTTCAGAATCTAAATGGAGTCACTCTTGTCAAGCTTTAACAGAAAAACAAAACAAAAAGGAGAGAATCTCATGTTTGTGTGCATGATTGAAAGAACTACTCACAGAAGACTGTGAGAACCACAGTCTTGGACAAAGTAATACTTCTGCAAGGACACCTGCCCAGCAGCTCCCTGTTTAACCTTAGGCCAACACTTCCCTCATCACAATCCCTTAAGCCCTTTCCATAAATCCTTGTGGCCAAAGATTATTGTATCAAAATGTCTTTTTTTTTTTTGCCAGTCCTGGGCTTGAGCTCAGGGCCTGAGCACTGTCCTTGGACTTTCTCAAGGCTAGAGCTCTACCACTTGAGCCACAGCACCACTCCGGCTTTTTTCTGTATCTGATACTGACGAATCGAACCCGGGTCTTCATGCATGCTAGGCAAGCACTTTAACCAATAGGCCAAACTCCCAGCCCCCAAAATGTCTTTTATGTACCCCTCCCTGTTTTACTTTTTAAAACTTCCCTTTTGGGTCCAGAAGTGTAGCCTAGTGGTAGAAGGCTTGCCTAGCATGCACGAAGCCCTGGGTTGGATTCCTTGGTACCATATACACAGAAAAAAGCCAGAAGTGGTGCTGTGGCTCAAGTGGTAAACTGCTAAGCCTTGAGAAAGCCCAAGGACAGTGCTTAGCCTCAGGATTAGCAAAAAAAAAAAAAAAAAAAAAAAAACTTCCTTTGCCTTGACCTCTTTGAGCACACTTGGTTTACTGTGGCATGCACATTCTCATTGCAGTGCCATTATTCACAGGCAAACTTACTAATCTTTGAGGCATCTCTTTCTGTTTGATATTTAGCTTGGCAAGGGCCTCTCCTTACATTCATCATAACCTCGTGAGGAAGCTTGAAACTCTTCAATTCTTCCTTGACAATAAGTACAGCCTGTATTTGGGTAGGATTCAGGTGGCAGCTGTGTGCAGGCACAAGAGTACTAAAAGGGATCATTGCATCTGTGTCATTTTTGTTTAATTCCTTGTTCTTGTATGTGTGGGGAAAGATGGACGTCTACATCATAAAGATGAAATAAATGTGTTTGCCTTCAGCTTTTAAATAACATTCCTTTTCCTTTTATATAGCACTTACAAGCTTAATAATTTACTATGGGAGAGGCCCTTGAGATTTACCGCTCTTAAAATGAGGCATTGCTGGGAAGTTCCTTAGATACATTGAGTTTATTTGGCAGTATTTATTTTCATTCTCTAGGAACCTGTTACAGTTTTTATCTTTGTTTGGTGGGGGTGGGGGAAGTGGCAAGTGATTTTCATATCTCAGGGTCTCATGCTTGCTAAGCAAGTTGGCTTGCCAAGCCTGTTGGCTGGAGTTTATTTTTTAGATAGGGTCTTCCAGACTTTTTGCTTAGGGTAGGTCTTAGATAACAAACTTCATATCTGTGGGTTCCCACGCAGTTAGGATTACAGATATGAGCAACTAGACCCAGCTTGTTTGTTAAAACGAGGTTTAACATTTTGCCTAGACTACTTTCAAACTTCAGTCCTCCCAGTCTGGGCCTCACACGTATCTGAGATTACAGACATAAATCATTATGCCTGACCATCTGGTTTAGATTTTAAATATCTTCAAAAGCCTATATGCTAAAGACTTGGTTTCCATCTTTTAGGACTACTGGGAAGTTGTGGATTCTTCAAGAGGTTGAGTCTAGTGAAAGGAAATCAGACAGTTGGGGTACTACCCTTGGAAGGGATGTTGGGATCCCCAGCTGCTTCTTTTTTCTTTGTAGCCAACATGAGGTAAGCAGGTTTCCCCCTCTATGAGTCTCCAAGTAGATTTACTGCCTTACTAACCCAATAGACTTACTTACTGACCATACACTGAAACCTTAGAAGCCTTGAACCAAAATACACTTTTCCCTTTGTAAGTTGTTTATCTCAGGTATATTGGCACAGCGATGGAAAGCTGACTAACTTACCATCTCTGAGTCTCTAACAGATTCATTCTCTGTCTAGAGGAAACTAGATTTGTGGAAATCCCTACTCAGAGGCAAAATCTTGAGAATTTTCGCCAACCTACAGTGGTTTGGCTTATACCATCCCTCTTCCATATTTTTCTAGTCTTCAATTGATTATTTTATGAAAGTGGGATATGTGTTTTGTTTGGTTGATTGGTTGGTTGGGTGTAGTTTGAGGGTTCTTAAGGCTTAAACTCAAGGCTTCCCAGAGAGATGCTTTAATACTTGAGCCACACTCCAGGTGTGGTTTATAGTAATAACAAAGAAATTGATGGTCTAAAAGTAGGCCAGAATAATGACTATTTCAAGTAGCTGTTAAACAAAGCTAATGCCTGCTTTTTTTAATTTTTGATGAGATTAGATTTAGCAAAAGTTGGTATAAGTGGCACACTTTGACCTTCGGAATATCATGTAAATATAGCTCTTCATTTTATGAAGTTATTAACGAAATGCAGCTATCATTATCAAAGAATAGGACTGTTTCTTGGCAATATCCCAGGGAATACAGGAGAAATGATTCCTGGTCACTCTTGAAGTAGTGTCTGGATTTTAACAAGAGCTCTGTGTAGGTACTCCTAGGGGTGCTTAGGAGATAGAAATGAGAACTGTCCTCCATGCTGCTGTCATTTTCCAAAGAGCAGAAACTGCCCTGCTTATAGCCCTCCTTCGGCCAATAAGAGAGAGACCCCACTCTTTTGTTTTAAGCTACCATCTGGTTTTTATTTTGCACCAGGCCCTGCCCCTATGCACCTCCTGGCACAACCATGAGATAGAGACATTCTGTACATAGGAACCCAAAGCTGAAAGCAGAGAGATATTGGCTTGCCAAGGTCATAGAGAAGTATTACTCTGTGCTGTTAGAGCCCTTGGCTGTAGAACACCAGAACTTAGCTACATTTAACACCCTTGCCATTAATTTAATTTAATTTAATTTTTGGACCAACTATCCATTGACCAACTTTGCAATCCATGAAATTATGCACAGTATATAAGGTATTTAATCTATAACACTCAAATATCTAATGTACCTTTACAGATCCTACAAATATGAACTTGTACAAAGCATGTAAACCCAAGGCATAGTTAGACAATGTAAGTTCTACATGTGTCCACGAATACTGTCCCATGAAATTATGAATCCTATCCATCCATGACTCAGGGGAATGACTGCACATGGATACAGATGTGTAGAGTGTGCTTTACATAGGCTATTGCATTAGCAAGGCTTCCAACTTTGACTTTAAAATAATATGGATATAAAGTGTTTCACTACCATTGAAAATTACCAGTAATCACAAAACAGCATCCAAAAGAGGTGAAGCTTACAATTTTATAGACTTTAGCTTCCTGTGAGGAAAATGTGTGTCTGTGGACCTAAATTCCCAAGCCTAGTCCTATAATTAAGATGTAAACTTATATTTCTACACAGTTCTTTGCAAGTGTAGAGATTGAGACCAGTGACTAACATTTTGAATTAATCGCTCAGAGGATATGGCATCAGTCAAGTTGGTTTTGTTTTGTTTTTTCCCCCTTGGTCGTGAGGCTTAAACTTTGGGCCTGGGTACTGTCCCTGAGCTCTTCAGCCCAAGGCTAGTGTTCTACCACTTGAGCCACATCACCACTTCCAGTTTTGTGGTGATTAATTGTAGATAAGAGTCTCAAGGACTTTTGTGCCCAGGCTGGCTTCGAATCTCGATCCTCAAATCTCAGCTAGGATTACAGGTATCAGCCACCAGCACAAAACTGGCATCAATCAAGTTTTAGTAACAGCCTTGTTGAATAAAACACTTTTTTAGGGGACAGTAACTAATAAATATCACATTCATTTCTGGGCTTATTCACTGGACTTAGATGATAGCCCCAAGTATAATAATAAATTTTATATTTAGGCCAGGAGTGTAGCCTAGTGGTAGAGTGCTCACTTTGCATGCACAAAGCCTTGAGTACCACATACACAGAAAAGGCTAGACATGGTGCTGTGGCTCAAGTGGCAGAGTGCTAGCCTTGAGCAAAATGTGTCCAAGGACAATGCCCAAGCACTGAGTTCAATCTCCAGGACTGGCAAAAAAAAAAAAAAAAGACACTTAACTATTTTCTTTTAACTTGTCTACTTTAATTAATAGTTCAGGTTTCAGGAGTATCAATTTGTGAAAAGTAATTCACCTACTACCTGATAAATGTAACTCTAACTCCTCTATACATTATCCTGACAATAACATAAAATAAAATAAAATATGACATTTACCTTTTTGAAAAAAAATAGTTCAGGTCTCTAATAATGTACACAAATGGACAAAATGTGCATTGAGAGAGCTTAGCTACTTGTAAATGTATGCTTGAGAACTTAAAATGTAACACTGTTGCCATTTAAAAAGGGATCTAGAAAAGGGTCACAAAGCAGAAGCCAGAAAGAGGGTTTCCCCCCTATTGCTGCCTCCCTCTGGCAACTAAGACAATTACATCCCCATCCCTCCAACTTCACACTTCCCCTTCCCCTCTATTACTCTTTTCCTGGCACATGTCCCTTGCAGAAGTGTGTAAGAATGCTTGTTGTGCTTCTAAGTGTGCCCGCCCCCCTCTGCTAAGAGGAAAGATAGAAGAGCAGGCTTCTTGTCCATTTCATTCCTGGAAGTACCTCAAGTAGTTGCAGCAGTGTGGGGCCCATGCGCATTCAAGTGTCTGTTAAACAATGAATAATACCTGACATCCAATGGAATACGTGGGAAGATTAAAATCTTTAAACTTGTAGTACAAAACTGTCGGAAACATCATTCCATGAATGAGTGAAGTATGAGAGTAAAGAAGATCCTTAGCGTGTAGCATGTGAATTCCGGAGATTGGAGATCCTATCATTACTGGAGTTTTTAGCATCCAAAGATTTGCTCTTAGAGTAGAGAACCAAAGCAAAAGACCATGTAACTAGGCTCAGTCTGGCTACATAAAAAAGCACTGCAGGAATGAGACTGTAGGAAGTGGAAAGAAGAAGATTGCTAATCTCAGCTTTCTCTTTCTTCCAAGGTTAATTATTGCACTCTTTCTCTCTGCTTTTCTTTAACAATATTTTTCAATAAATCACATACTTAAACACTGCATTCCACTCTTTAATTGCATAGTTTAGAAATTCGGACGGGGCTGAAAGTTTGGGCTAGTAGTAGAGTGCTTGCTTGGCATGCATAAAGACCCTGGTTTGATACCTCAGTACCACATACACAGAAAAAGGCGGAAGTGGTACTGTGGTTCAAATGGTAGAGTGCTAGCCTTGAGAAAGTTCAAGGATAGTGCCCAGGCCCTGAGTTCAAGCCCCATGACTGGCAAAGAAAGAGAAACAGAGAGAGGGGGGGGGGAGAGGAAAGGGGAGGGAGGGAGAAATTTGGGCCTGGATGAAAGTTAAGCTCAACAGTGGTTTAGTGATGAGTCCTGGGTGGATGCTGAGCCAGGGATCTTCAGTGCAGTCTGGCAAAAAGGATGGTGGGAAAGGAAAGTGGTAGGGGGTAAGTTCCCATGACCTCAGGCTCTAGGACTTGATACTTGACCCTCCTCTGTACTCCTGAGTTTGATTCAGGCTTCTCCTGGTCAGGCCTGGGCAGATGCTGGATCCACCTTTTTAGTTAGTCATAACCCAGGAGGAGGCTAACAGGGAAACACAGAATTATTGGTGTTCACAACTTACCCTAAATTTCAAGGAAAATGCCATCTTCCAGAGAAACCTCTAAGGCAGGTTCAAAGAAGTGGCACCCGGGAAGGAAGCAAGAAGGGGATGGGGAGAGAGAGAGGATGAGAGAGAGTGAGGGGATGAGAGGGAGAGAGAATGAGAGGAGAGAGAGAACAAACAAATAAAAAGCATAAAACCCTAGTCAACCCTCAGAGAAACACCGGACAAACGTACCCAGAAAGTCATCCTACAAGATATATGGCCATACTTCTCAAGATTTTCAAGATCACAGAAAATAAGGAAAGATCTAGAATGTGCCACAGACCAGACCAGAGTAGACATCAATGGAAAATCTAAGGCCATCCCAACAAAACAATGAGTTTTAACCAATGTGAGTTGTTAGCTGTGGAGAAAACCAGGCAAGGGAAAACTTTCTACCACCTTTGTAACTTTGCTGTAAATCTAAAACTTATTTCCAAAACAAAAAGTTTACTTAAAAAGATATAATATTTATTAAAAAAAACTGTACAGAGGATAATTTGCCCTAGTATCTGTCATCAGCTACAGGAATGTAGCTGTTCTAGGACGGTATCAACAGGACTACATGTGACATTTCCATGTCTACCACCCTTCTGTCCCAGGGGCCATGATTGCCCCTGATTACTGGAAAGGCCCAGTCCGGCTGCTGACCCATTCCTCTTCTCTTGATCCTACTTTACACCTGACGACTCACATACTTTATTTAATCTTCAAAGAAACCCTATAAAATATTATTACAGTTTATAGTCAAGGAAACTAGGACTTAGGGAAACTCAGGAACTTGCCCAAGGTCTCACAGTAATTGGAGTTTGAACTTAAACCCAAGTCTATCCAATATCCTCATGTTAGCATAACCACTTCTAACTCCTCAATTCTGCCCTGCCTCTGTGTTGTCTCCAGTTTTTCCTTCAATATAGAAATAATTAATATTCACTATGACTGTGAAATGTCTGCTACAGTGAGTGGAAACTTGCTTAAGTCACTTCTATATAAAAGAGGATCATTACAGAGTTCTATTTTCTTTTTCATTTCTTTTGGAAAACAGGCCAAAAGGTTGGCCATTTGAGGAGAGCCTCTGTCTGCTTTTTGTCGTGATGCTGTGTCTCATTATGGACACAGAATCCGCAAAGCAAATAATAAAATTTCTTACACTGAATCAAAATAAATCTTCCCTTCTTCAGGTTTTTTGCATCAGATATTTTGTCACAGTATCAAGAAAAATAATTAGGGTCTCACCATGTAGCCCATTGGCCTCAAATTGGCAATTCTGCTCTAGCCCCCTGAGAGTTGAGATTGTAGGCATGTGCCAGCAGGCCTAACCTATTTTCTCCATTTGCTAGCAGCTGAGATTTTTTCACTGCACTTCTTACTGAGTCAATATAGGTATAATACAATGAGCTAGAGGCTATAAATCTCCTGCATGGTAAACATCAATTGTCATCAAAGAAACAAAAGATCATGTACTGTCTGAATTTGCATTACTAGATGAGCAGAAAGCATACGACTTCATTTTCAAGTACCACAGTGATTTTATAAAATGTACCATTCAGACACAATATCTTTAACTTCATTAGCTCAATGTTTGTGGTGGGGGGAGGGTAGACTACAATTCCACACTACCTGTTAAACTTAAAGAGCTCAACACCACTTAAATTTAAGGCACTTTTTGCTTTCTTCAATACATTTGGTCTCCTTTTATTTGCAATCCAGAGTAACTTCTTTGCTTTTCCAATATTGATATCCAAGGACACTGTCCCTGTTTGTGTGTAAGACAGTATTTTGGAACTGTGATATCTCTTGCAATTGAAGTTTAGGCCTACTGTTTACTCTCTTCAGCTACCAAGTGAGACAAGCCAGTCCCACTCTTTGTGGAGACCTGAAAGATGAAATGTAGTCACTGAGATCATAAAGAAGCAAAGCAATAACCCTTGATCTTTGGACCCACAGATCTAATTGTTTGCCCCTGGGCTGGAGTGGTGTTCAGAAACATCTGTGGACACATCTTCCACTTGGAAACACCTGGAGCTGGGGCTGATGAAGCAGTCCATGTGGGCAGCAGGTGAGCAGCAAGTGTTAGAAACTCGCTGTGAATTACCCACACTTATATTGAACTGTCTCAAGTTTTCATTTAGAAAAAGTCTGCTTTAAGTGGTAACAATAGTAATCATAGAAGTAGATGATGTATATAAAATGCCTCTGTGTGCCAGGTATTATACCAAATGGTTTTACTCAGATAATCTAATTTACCTTAGGTGTTATTGCTTCCTGCATTTTACTGGTGATTTTGACATTGTGTTCCTTAGAACTCCCTCAGGAGGAAAAAGAGCAGGAATACTAGAGGGACCAACGTCCTTGTTCAATCAGGGCAATCTGCTTGTATGTTTTTACAACACTGAGCATTAGTGGAGACTATCATTTAAATGGAGAGACCATGTTGTGATGTTTAACTTGGCAAGGCTCCACCACCCAATTGCCTAATCAAATACTCACCTAGGAATTGCTGTGAAGATATCAGTAATGTGCTTTACATTTACAATCCATGGACTTTAAGGAGATCACCCTCCATAATGAATGGGATATCATTCAATTAATGCAACTGCCCCAAGAGCAATCACTGAGATTTTCCAGAGAAGAAAAGAAGTCTGCCTCAAGAGAGCAATATTTAGCTAGGTGCAGTGGCTCATGCCTGTAATCCTAGCTACTTAGGAGGCTAAGATCTGAGGATAAAGGTTCAAAACCAGGCTGAGCACAAAAGGACTTGAGACTCTTATCTCCAATTAACCATTAGAAAACCGGAAGTGGCACTATGGCTCAAGTGGTAGAGCAGTAACCTTGAGCTGAAGAGCTCAGAAACTACACCCAGGCCGAGTTCAAGCTCCATGACTGACCAAAAAAAAAAAAAAAAAAAGAGTACAACACTCATTCCTGCCTAAGTTTCCAGCCTTCCTTCCAGACTTTGGACTTACCAATTCCTACAATCATGTGAGGCCATTCCTTAGAATATCTCTATCATTTTCTAAGGTCAGTAGGTAACCCTGATGGACACAGCATTCAACACAAGCTTTGCAGCTTTGGTACTCAAAGTGTTGTCTGCTGACTAGCAGTATTGGTAGTGCAAGTTCTCAGCTTAAGTTCGATTCAAAGAATATTCAGGTAGGCAGAAGGAGATACGAGACCCAATGGAGATGGAAGTCATGTTTATTCACAGACTCTCTGTCCATAGATTTCATCCCAAGCAGTAATAACCAAAGCAGGCCACAGCATCACACTATACTGGGCACTGGCCCATCCCAAGGTAGACTTCACATGAGAACCTGCTTTCTTCTGTTCCCCTGCAGCAGTGCCCCCTCACACCCCACCATCTAGTGATGACACAGTCCAGCAGTAGTATCACTCCATTGCTCTCTTTTTATTCTTTAATGATGCTGGTTTATATTCTCTCTAGACAGAAGAGGCATTTGGTCAAAGATTGCTACACAAGGCCATGCATACACACCCAGTGTCAAAGGCTACGTGCAGGATGTCCTAAGGCAGCACATACATCCATGACTCAAGGTCACATGGATATGCTGAACCAACTGCATCCCAGTCCTTGGGAAGTACAGTCCTAAAGTTCTCCAGAAGCTATAGTGAAGAACACTTGACTTGCCCAGCCAGCATCAACTCTGCCTGGTAGCTTGTTAGAAATGTATCTCAGAATCTGCTCCCTGCTTACTCAGTAGGAACTACATTTTAAATAGCACCTTCCAAGCATATTAAAGTTAGAGGAGAGTTTAATACAATATCAAAAAAAAAATTGTAGGGGGCCGTGAGTTTGGCCTAGTGGTAGAGTGCTTGCCTAGCATGCACGAAGACCGGGGTTCGATTCCTTGGTACCACATACATAGAAAAACTCAGTGGAAGAGCTCTAGCCTTGAGAAAGTCCAAGGACAGTGCTCAGGCCCTGAGCTCAAGCCCAGGATTGACAAAAAAAAAATGTAGACCATCATTATATTACTAGAATAAAATCTCCAGACATTTCACCCAGGATGGAGATTCACTGTGGAGCTTTGTGTCAGTGATACAAAGCACAAGAACGTGCTATAAAACTCTGAGCCACCAAATGAGTCACAATCCTAGAAACAGGCCTGTTTGTTTCCACCAAAGGTGCCTAGTCAGCTCTTATAATATTTCCATCCTATTCTCGTCCTTCCTTTTGAAACTTTCTTTGTTCTCCTTAATTAGTGGGAAAATAAACCCAAGGCACAGAAATGGGTTAACTGGGATCATTTTTTTTCCAACAGGAACTCCTATAAAACTATCTAAAAGAGAAAGGAATCATCTAGCCTCAACCTCAGATTAAATCCATATGTTTTCATTGAATTTCTTCAACTAAAATCGCGCCTGCCTTGTGTCAAGCTTTGCATTCAGCCAGCATGTGCTGCTGGGGAGAGGGTAAGGTCCTTTCTTTGGCTGTTACTGTTTATCCCATTTGTTAGCCCAGGGATCTAACACATCAGGCCAAGTGCATTATGTCATTCTCTGCATCTGGGACTTAGAGCACTGACAGGTGAACAAGTCAACACCTGCAATGGGTAATACAACTCAGAAAGTATGGGCGTATTTTCAACTTCTGCTACAATCATTTTCGTAATTGATTTTATATTCTAAAGAGACATGTGGGAAGCCATTTTATATCTCAAGAGTCAAAACAAATGAGATCTCTAGTAGCTGTCAGTAAGTGTCTTTATCTTAATATATCTCAACAGTTCTTCCTGTAAAATTCCCACTAGTGAGTCAATACCATACTTACTTATCTTTAGTGTTCTTTCACCTATGGTTCTAAGGATATTATTAGTATGTTTAGACAGGATCTTGAATTCAGACTGGATTTGAACTCATAATTCTCCTGATAGTAGGTGGAATTTAGAAGTCCAGACGGGTAGTCTGGCTACTGATGCAGGAATTATGCTTTAAGTAGAAAGGTATAAAATGGCCCTATTTTAGTACTTCTTATAGCATGCTGTCCATAGCCCTACTGCTAATAAATTTGAGTTTAACCCAGCCAAATGAAAATTTTCAGATAAACTGGTAATTTTCTGTATAAGTCCATCCAAAATATTTCATGAGCTATATTATACTAAAAAAATTATTGTGGGAGTGGAAGCAGGACTCAAGTGGCAGAGCACCAGCAGTGAGTGAAAATTATTATTATTTAGTGGAAATTCAAATTTTTCTAACTGTCCTTTTTAAAAGTTTGTTCTGCTAAACATGGAAATATATTTATCCATTTCTCTGTTTTGATGGAGAAGTGTTGCAGGGCAAAAGTTTTAAAGATCAAATATCTTTGCAGGACATGGATGCCCAAAAAGATGCACATCATAGGGCCCCCAACCCAGGAAAAGAACACTCACATGGGTTATAGTCCTGACATCTATCACAGGTTTACATGCACCCAATGCCACGTGAACATACAGACCACTAAAAATTGTAGACTTTTCAGTGATCCACAGAACTTAGTGAGAAAGCCTTTGTCATTCCATTGCTCAGCAGAAAAGCATTCTACCCAACTGACTATTGCCTTAAAAAAATGTTCTTTGGGCCACTGGTTTCACAAAATGCTTACAGATTTCTTATGATGGGGGAAAGTATTTTGTGAGGGCAAAAAGAAGAAAAAACTCTGGACTAGGGCCGGGAGTTTGGCCTAGTGGTAGCATGCTTGCCTAGCATGCACAAAGACCCGGGTTCGATTCCTCGGTACCACATACATAGAAAAAAGCCAGAAATGGTGCTAAGGCTCAAGTGGTAGAGCTCTAGCCTTGAGAAAACCCAAGAACAGTGCTCAGACCCTGAGCTCAAGCCCACGACTGGCAAAAAAAAAAAAAAAAAAAAAAAAAAAAACCCTCTGGACTAAACACAATTAAGCATATTTCTTTGTTGCAAAACCTTGTTTAACCTACTTTTGTTCTTTGGAATTGTGCCCAAAAGAGACATTACCTAGTATTTCCCAAATTTACATGATCAGATATCTTTTTCCCTAAAGGATACCTTCTGGGATTAGCATTATCTGAAATACCCTTTAAAGAATGTCAGGGAAGGGGCCGGGAGTTTGGCCTAGTGGTAGAGTGCTTGCCTAGCATGCATGAAGACCCAGGTTCGATTCCTCGGTACCACATACATAGGAAAAAGCCGGAAGTGGTGCTGAGGCTCAAGTGGTAGAGCTCTAGCCTTGAGAAAGTTCAAGGACAGTGCTCAGACCCTGAGCTCAAGCCCAGGACCGGCAAAAAAAAAAAAAAAAAAAAAAAAAAAAAAAAAAAGAATGTCAGGGAAATAAATCTGCTTTCTTGCTTTCCTTAGTAGAAAAAGAACAAATGCTTATTTTGGAAAATTTGGAAAGTACATAAAAATACAGCAAGAAGATGTTACTCATTATCTTATCACCCACAGATAACTACTATTAACATTTTTACTGTCTTCTAAACTATAAAGGTGGGTGACAAGAAATAAAAAGTTTTCATGACAAAAATAGGATTTTTGAATGTAGAAATAGAAACTTGATGAATAGGCTTGAAAGAGAGATTAGAATAAGAGAAGTTCTATTTGAATGTTAATGCCATAAAGAGGAGAGCTTTGGAGATAATATTTTAGTATCTCTTATTATACATAAGAGAATATATCATTAGATTTCTGTATATCTATTCACATTGCTGTTTCTCTGTCCTTTTTCCTTCCCTCCCTACCTCCTTTCTGACTTTTCTCCCCTGCTCTTTGCCTTTTCCCTTTCTTTTTTCCTTCTTCTTTGTCATTTTTGGTGGTGGAAATCAAACTCAGGGCTTTCACTCTAGCACTGAACTATACTCCTAGTCCCATTTCTGTTGAACATTAAGACCTAATCTACAGGTTCGATTCCTTGGTACCACATACATAGAAAAAGCCAGAAGTAGCACTGTGGCTCAAGTGGTAGAGTGCGAGCCTTGAGAAAGCTCAAGGACAGTGCTCAGGCCCTGAGTTCAAGCCCCAGGACTGGCAAAAAAAAAAGTCTAATTAAGGGCTGGGAGTTTGGCCTAATGGTAGAGTGCTTGCCTAGCATGCACGAAGACCTGGGTTCGATTCCTTGGTACCACATACATAGAAAAAAGCTGGAAGTGGTGCTGAGGCTCAAGTGGTAGAGCTCTAGCCTTGAGAAAATCCAAGGACAGTGCTCAGGCCCTGAGCTCAAGCCCAGGACTGGCAAAAAAAAATAAAAAAATAAAAAAAAAGTCTAATTAAAAATTTATTTTTAACTTTAAAAATCTGAAGAAGGAAATTAAAGCAGAACTGAGGAAGTGGAAAAACCTCCCATGCTCCTAGATTGGAAGAATTAACATTGTGAAAATAGCAAGCCTGCCATGGACTGTCTACTAATTCAATGCAATACCCATCAATATCCCAATGTTATTCATTAATAAAATAGAGGAAGTAATCCAAAAATTCATATGGAATAATAAAAGACCCCATATAGCTAAAACAATCATTAGCAGAAAGAACACCACAGGAGTAATGTCAATACCAAACTTTAGACTCTATTACAGAGCTAGAGTGACCAAAACAGCTTGGTACTGGCACAAGAACAGACCTGAGGACCACTGAAGTAGAACTGAAGAACCAGAAATCAACCCTCAGACCTATGGCCACCTAATTTTTGATAAGAGACCCAAAAACATAGGATGAAAGAAAGACAGCCTCTTCAACAAATGGTACTGGCAGAATTGGTTAAGCAACTGTAGAAAACTAAAGTTGGATCCTTCTAAGTCATCCCGCACCAGAATTAATTCCAAATGGATCAAAGACTTTGAGATAAAAGCAGATACCCTGAAAACTTTACAAGAAGGAATAGGAGATATACTAGGATTCCTTGGCACATGTTGAAACTTTCTTAATAAAGACCTAGAAACACAACAAATGGGACTGCATTAAGCTGCAGAGCTTCTGTATAACAGAGGACATGGCTAGCAAGACAAATAGAAAGCCCACAAAGTGGGATAAGATCTTCACTAACCATAAAACAGACAAGGGCCTCATATCTAAAATATACCTACAGCTAAAAAAAATGAATCTTGCTAAAACAAATTGTCAAAAAAAAAAAAACAACCATCTCATTAAAAGGTGGGCCAAAGACTTAAAGAGAGACTTCCCTGAAGAGGAAACAAAAATGGACACATGAAGAAATGCTCAACACCTCTTGCCATAAAAGAAATGCAAATCAAAACAACTTTGAGATTCAACCTCACTCCAGTTAGAATGGCCAGGATCAAGAAATCTAATACCAACAGATGCTGGTGGGGATGTGGCCAGGAGGGATCACTACTACACTGTTGGAGGAAGTATAAACTTATTCAACCACTATGGAAAGCAGTATGGCAGTTCCTCAAAAAACAAAACATAGAGCTCCCCTATGACCCAGCAATTCCACTACTTGGCATTTACCCAACAGTTCAGAAACAAGGACATACTAAATCCACTAGCACAACGATGCTCATTGCAGCACTACTTACCATAGCAAAGATATGGAACCAACCCAAATGCCCCTCAGTAGATGACTGGATCAAGAAGATGTGGTAATTATACACAATGGAATTCTATGCTGCCATCAGAAAGAATTGACATTGCTCTATTCATAAAGAAATGGAAAGAGCTCTTGGTCCCATACTGAACTCTAGTTGGAAGAGGCGAGTTTCGTCTCAAAATGTTTATTGGTGGTCTGAGCTTTGAAACTACAGATGATAGCTTATGAGAACATTTTGAGAAATGGGGCATACTCACAGATTGTGTGGTAATGAGAGATCCTCAGACAAAATGTTCCAGGGGCTTCGATTTTGTGACTTAACTCTTGTGTTGAACAGGTTGACGTAGCCATGTGTGCTAGACCCCACAAGGTTGTTGGGCATGTTGTAGAACCAAATAGAGCAGTTTCTAGAGAGGATTCTGTGAAGCCAGGAGCCCATCTAACAGTGAAACAAAAATTTTGTTGGTGGTATTAAAGAAGATACAGAAGAATATAATTTAAGAGACTACTTTGAAAAAATATGGCAAGATTGAAACCATAGAAGTTATGGAAGACAAGCAGAGTGGAAAAAAGAGAGGATTTGCTTTTGTAATTTTTGGTGATCATGATGCAGTTGATGAAATTGTTGTTCAGAAATACCACACTATTAATGGGCATAATTGTGAAGTGAAAAAGGCTCTTTCTAAACAAGAGATTTAGTCTGCTGGACCACAAAGAGGTCATGGAGGTAGATCTGGCAACTTTATGGGTCATGGAAGAAACTTTGGAGGTGGAGGAGGTAATTTTGGACATGGTGGAAACTTTGGTGGAAGAGGTGGCAATGGTGGTGGAGGAGGTGGCAGCAGAGGAAGCTGTGGAGTAGGTGATGGGGGATATAATGAATTTGGAGGTGATGGTGCTAACTATGGGGTTGTCCTGGTTATAGTAGTAGAGGACGCTATGGTGGAGGTGGACCGGGATATGGAAACCAAGGTGGTGGATATGGTGGTGGAGGAAGAGGATATGATGGCTAGAATGAAGGAGGAAATTTTGGTGGTGATAACTACCGTGGTGATGGAAAATATAATGATTTTTGGAAATTACAGCGGACAACAGCAAGTTATGAACCCATGAAAGGGGGGGTAGTTTTGGTGGAAGAAGCTCTGGGAGTCCATATGGTGGTGGTTATGGATCTGGTGGTGGAAGTGGTGGATATGGTAACAGAAGGTTTTTAAAACAACAGATAAAGGCTACAGTTCTTAGCAGGAGAGAGCAAGGAGTTGTCAAGAGTACAGCTGTAGAGTGCATTTCCAACATGTTGTCTTTGAATATCACTGTCACATTGGTTCATCCTTTGTCCTTTGTCTCATCATCTTGTTTTTCCCCTCCCCTTCCCTAATTCAAATAAACAAATAAATGTATATACAACACACAAGGTACCAAAGTCAGATACAGAGGAGTACATTAGCTCAAAAGCTATGTGCATATGTCCATAGAGGAAGAGCCTAAGGGAAATAAACTCCAGCATAGGGAAACAAGAGATTTATCCTTATAGTTTTTGTTTTTAATGTACTTTTTTCTTTCTTTCTCTTTTTCTTTTGTCTTTCCCTTATGGTTTACCCTCTGATGTTATTGTTGTTTCTGACTTTGGTACCTGGCCTAATATTTTCAAGTATTAGAAGTTTCTCATTTTGGTCAAATTTCTTTGTGAACATTTCTAAACTAATTTGGTGCTTCAAAGGCCGTGTGATAAGATCTGTGTACCTGTGGAATCATTACTCTCTTTCTTCCCAGAAGGTTTGTATCAGCTGTATCAACAATGTGGCCTTGGAAACAGCTTTACACTTTGAGTGGGTATGGATTCCTTGCCTGGTGGGATGAACAGGAGACATAATACTTTCTCTCTCACGCATTCAATGCAAGCTCCCACAGTGGGAAATAATCTATCTCTACCTGCTCTTGGTTCACATGCTCCATCTATCTCCTTTGCATAAGCAGCTTTCAGAATCTAGATTTCCCCTATTGGAATGGCTTGGGCATGTACAACTTTTGACTCATGTAATAAGCTCACCTTATTCATGGATTTTTTTGTGTGTAGTTTTGACCAAGAATGGCAAAATCAAATCAAAATTTTTAGGTTCTCAATACAATTATGCAGCTCAGTTGATGCAGAAAAGCTATCAGTCTCACATTATCCTCACTTGTGTTTAAATTGTTAGGTGAGTTGCCGTTTCCTGCCCTTAATTTTTTTTGGGGGGGAGAAACAGGTAAAATTTAATATGTCTCAATAATAAACAGAATGTTTGAGAGTTGTTGGAAGGTAGCATGTCTTTAGTAGGTGTTGGGCTGCATTATGGGAAAATAAATAAAGCATCCACTGTACAATACTGCATTCTATACATCCTGTGCATTCTTGTTTTTTCCAAATGGTAGTCTCATTGTAATCATATGTCTGTGCATACCAAGGTCTTACTATAAGTACATTGCAATCATCTGGAAAGTCTATTCAAAATATGCCCCTCCCACCTCAACTAGCCTATCAGAATAGGGAGAGAGAAAGAGTCAGATAAAGTCAGGTGTGGTGGCTCATGCCTGTAGTCCTAGCTATTCAGGAGGCTGAGATCTCATGATCTTGGTTCAAAGCCAACCTGGGAACTAAAGACCATGAGACTCTTATCTCTAATTAACCACCAGAAAAAAAACCGGAAGTGGCACTGTGGTTCAAGGAGTAGGGCAGTAGCCTTGAACTGAAGAGCTCAGGGACAGCACCCAGGCCCAGAGTTCAAGCCCCATGACCAACAACTGAGAAAAAAAGAGTTAGATAAGGCAAAGTCCATCAATCCCCCATTATTGAAGTTTTGTTTGTACAATGCATAGAAGCAGTGAGTCAAGTCTGAACTGAAACCCCTTGTTTGCAAAGATGAACTGATGATCTTGCTATATTCAGTAGTAACGAATAGAAAAATAAGTAAAATAGGATCCTTTTTTGCCTTCGGGGGCAATTAAGTTGGCAAGATGGATTTGAAAGCACAAATCTAATGAAGTGAGATAAGGAATAATATAAAGTGTTAGATTCCACTCTGAATCATATGTCTTTTAAATGCAATCAAATCTAAATGGTTAGTCAAGCCTATGAGAAGTGTTGCAATAAGTGTTGTATTTGAAACAAATAATGTTATAATGAACAAACAGCCTCAGGGATGTTCCTTGTAGGAAAACATGTTTGTATTTGCCAAGGATTGTTCAATGTGAGGCAATGTGATATGAGGTAGAGAAATCTGCACAGAAACCACCTACTATAGACCAGTCTTCACCACAACTGAACTACAACCCTTATCAAGTTGCTTCCATGGCTACAAAAAGGTGACTGACTTATATAAGAGACAGAACTCAGATGAGTTTTTTGAAAAGGTGGAGCCTGTGAATTTCAACATTAACAAGAACCTTAGAAATCAGTCTTTGGCCAATCTGTTCATTTAACTGATAACATACCTGAAGCCAAATTTCAGTGCTTGTCTCAAGGCCATATACCCAGTGAGTGACAGAGGCAGAAAGCCCAAAGCTTTCCTTGTTTTTTTCCCTTATTTCTTCTGTGTTCTATCATAGATAGCATCCCTGAATTAGCTTCAGATGCTTGTTGTTAGAAAGAAACTATCAAAAAATCCTTCTCAGACCATTTATAGATTAAGATCTGGTCAAGCCTTGAGCAACAGACTGTTTGCAAAGAGAAAGTGACAGTCTAAGAGAGATATAGGAAGATGGTTTGGGCCATGTTCCATGGCCCTTGGCTACGATGAGAATGCCCTGGCAAGCTGGCTTCTTTTCCTCAAGACAATGTTCTGTGAGAGACTCTCTTACACACTGTGTGGTCCAGTACTGAATGACTGGCCTTTTTTTTTTTTTGTCTGTATGTATGGGAAGCCATGAAAAACAAATCCCTCTAGTGAGTTGGTCAATGTCACTATGTAAAAAAACAACTCATCTCTGAATGAGGACAGTCCTTGTTTAGAGACACATAACACACACACACACACACACACACACACACACACACACACACACACGCCCATGAGAACAGAACAAATTTCTCGTGCTTCTTTTCCCCTAATTGGTATTAGCTCAGCAGTTCATGTGGCCAGGTCTCAGTCATCAGTGACAAATTATCCTCAATCCAGCCTACATTCCAAACTAAACATTAAGTATCCATTTTCTCACTCTCCTCAAGGTGACATAGTCATAAACTATGCTCTGCAAAATATTCCACAGACTAACATCTGCTTCCCGTTCCTCATCTCCCTAATCGAGACAATCATAAACAGCTTCAAGAAATGTCTCATACAGCTGTTTCCATGATTCCAGGATGTCTCCATTTCAGTCCTGAGGGTGTTTTCGAGCATCTGTTTATATTTGTGTTACCTAAGGAATAAATCCTCTTAATTTCCAAACAAATAAGCAATGTGTGATTGCAATATTCTGGGCACAATCTAAACTTTCTTCACTAAGATCTTCCAATGGTGGCTTCACCTTCTTCCATTCTGTTGACATTATAGAGTCATCAGTAACAGCCACTGACATGAAAGGATTTGCATTCAGTTTTTTTTCAAGTCCTTTATTGAAAACAGAATTCCTTACATTTGCTGAACAAAGGGGTCTTTTTAAGGAAAGCCATTTTTTTAAAATCCAGATAAAAGAAATTTCTTATACTTCTGAAAAGGATTGGTGATTCTGGATCTGTGCCTGATAGTTCCATAAAGCAAAGTTCTATGACTGCGTCAACAAAATCTACCTGTCACCTGGAACCCAGGCCACCAAGAACTACTTTAAGACACACTTCATATGACCAGCATGCAGTGTGATTATATCACAACCTCACAACTTCATAGCCTTACAACCAAAGGGCTGCCTGTTAGCCAGGCTCTCCGTTAGGGTTGAAAACACTGGCTCTGGATTCACACAGATCTGGATCCTAATCTTGCCAATAGGATCATTGTGAGAAGTTAATTTTTTTGTCCAGATAAAATGGAGGTAGTTATATTTTTTAAATTGGTTTACAGTACTAACTATGATGATTCATAGAAAAATACCTTAGTCCTCGTCCTGGTAAACATCAAGTGAGCAATAAATGTTAGTTAACAAGTCAATGAGTTGAACTAGCAGCAGAAGTCGGGAGTGAATGAAGTGAGCCAGGATCTCCACTTGGAGCTGAAGGGACGTCTTCTCTGTGCAGTGGGAACCTGAGCCAGAGTTCTTGCCCCAGGTTTATAATGGCAGACAGGCTCCATTCATTCCATATGGCCAAAAAGTCTCTGGCTAATTTTAAGTTACTCAATCAATTATAAGGTAATTGGACATTCTTTGTTTATCTTGGCAAAATCATGATCTGCAGAATCCTATTTGGCAAGAACAAGCATCCAAGTTCTTTTAAAAAAGGAAAAGGAAATCCTTTTACTGACAAAATGTGGAATAGAGGGCTGGGAGTTTGGCCTAGTGGTTAAAGTGCTTGCCTAGCATTCATGAAGACCCGGGTTCGATTCCTCGGTACCACATACATAGAAAAAAGCCAGAAATGGTGCTGAGGCTCAAGTGGTAGAGCTCTAGCCTTGAGAAAGTCCAAGGACAGTGCTCAGGCCCTAAGCTCAAGCCCAGGACTGGCAAAAAAAAATGTGGAATAGAGAAGAACTTGAAGAACCCTTCAGGTCAAAGCATTCTGTGTCTCTAATGACATTTTATATTGGCATGGAGAACATGGCAGAAGGAGCATGTATGGGTATTGGAGACAGAACTAAGTATAGGCTTGGGGTCTATCTGTTAGTACTATCTGTACTGTGGTCAAGACTCATCATCTCTGGGACTCTGTTTTCTCATCCACACGCATGGAGAAAGGAACTGGAGCACTGTGGTGAGAATTCTATGACAGACATCCTTTACAGTGCCCAGCAAAGCCAGACGCCAGCTCCTCACACCTTTACTACTAGTTACTCAAGAAACTGAGATCGGAGGATCCTGGTTCCAAGCCAGACTAGACAGACAAAACCAAGAGAATCTTATCTCTAATTAATTAGCAAAGAAAATGGAAGTGGAGGTGTGGCTCAAGTGGTAGAGTACCAGGCTTGAGCAGAAAAGTAAAACGAAGTGCAAGGCCCTGAGTTCAAGCACCAGTACCACCACCACTCTCCCTTCTCCACCCCCGACCAAAAAAATCCCAAAGTTCCTCCAATAGGTATGTGTCAGCGGCTCACACTTATAATCCAAGCTATTCAGGAGGCTGAGATCTGAGGACTGTGGTTCAAAGCCAGCCCAGGCAGGAAAGTCAGTGAGACTCTTATCTCCAATAATATACTCAGAAAAAGCCAGAAGTGGCACTGTGGCTCAATTGTCCCTTGAGCACAGGAAGCTCAGGGATAGCAACCAGACTCTGGTTAAAAAAAAAAAGTCTCTACCATACTTTGAGGCACACAGTAACTAATGAACAGAAGGCATCATTCTCCCCTCCCTCTCCAAAGTCACTCAGCATAACCTGAGACTACAAACCAGACAGGAAAGTTTATAGTTATGGGGCCAGAAGCATGGACTAGTGGTAGAGGGCTTGCCTAGCATGCACGAAGCCCTCAGTTGGATTCCTTGGTACCATATACACAGAAAAAATATAGAAGTGGTATTGTGACTCAAGTGGTAGAGTGCTAGCCTTCAGAAAGCCCAGGGCCCAGTGCATAGGCCCTGAGTTTAAGCCCTGGACTGGCCAAAATGAGACAGAGACAGAGACACACAGACAGAGAGACAGCAACAAAGAAACAGAGAGAGACAGAGATTATAGTTGTAGGTGAAGCTTTGCCATTTGAACATATTCCTTGTGGATCACATTACTTAAACAGCCTCTTGATCATTTGTTTTTTAAAAGAAAAGGAAATGAGAGAGGAAATTTGTGGCAGATTATTGGCTGGAATTTTGGTACTGCTTAGCTGGCTGCTTTGAGGACATGAAGTTGTCCTGCAGTCATCCATCCACCCACTCATTCAGCAAATATTTATTGATCACAAATTCTGTGTTACTATTGGGTTTGGAGCCTGAAGATTAAGCAGTGGAAAATTAACATTCCCTGCCTTTGAGAGTTCACAGTCCAAAGGCAGGTGAGGTGGATCATATCTATAATCCTAGCTACTCAAAAGACAGAGATCTGAAAATAGTAGTTCAAAGCCAACTTGGCAGAAAAGTCCATGAGACTCTTGTCTCCAGCTAATCACCAAAAAGCCAGAAATGGAACTTTGACTCAAATGTACAATATTAGCCTTGAGTAAAAATGTTCAAGGATAGTATAGTGCACAGGCTCTGAATTCAAACTCCAGGACGGACGGACACACACACACACACACACACACACACACACACACACACACACACACACACAGTTCAGAGTCTACTTAGAGACATACAGATTGCCTGTAGGCAATTAAAATATAGCCCACTGGGAACAGTGCCCAAAGATGGAAGTACAAAAGGCCATGAGCAAGAGTAAACAAGATATGTTTCCTGAGGAGGCTATTGCACCACTTTTAAATTTATTTAGTGACTGGCAGAAGAAAAAGAATTATTTTAATTCTTCCTTAAAGAAAACTATAAATTTAGACATGACAGTGCATGTCCATAAAACTCCAGCACTCAAGTAACGGAGGCAGAAAGATCATAAATTTGAGGCCAATCTGGGCTAACGAATGAGTTCCAAGTCAGCCTGGACTGCATAGCAAAACCCTGTCTCAAAATAAGTTAGTAAATAACAAATAAGATGGGCTGGGAATGTGACTTAATGGTAGAGTGCTTGCTTAACATGCATAAAGCCCTGGGTTCTATTCCTCAGTACCACAGAAACAGAAAAAGCTCGAAGTGGCAATGTGACTTAAGTGGTAGAGTGCTAGCCTTGAGCAAAAGCAGCTCAGAGACAGTGCCCAGGCCCTGAGTTCAAGCCCCAGGGCTGGCAAATTCATAATAATAATAAAATGAACAAGAAAGAAAGCACTAATACACCTTTTAACAAATAAAATATTACTGTGATTTGAATGTAAGTATCCTCAGAGTCATGTTTTAAAAACTTTGTCCCAAAGTGGTGGTGGTATTATTTTGGGGCTAGGCAAGTGCTCTACCATTCGAATCATACTACCCTTCAACCTTGGAACCTTCCTGGCTCTGAAGTGGAGCTGTTGAGAGATGTGGCACCTTTAAGGTGGGCTTAAGATCTTAGATCCATTGAAGGGGGTTGTTGGATCCCCCAGTGTCTCAGTCTCATCTTGCCTTCAGATTTAAGTAATTTGCTCTATTACATGCTCCTTTCTGAATTATATTCTGCCTTTCCCCCAAATCCTGGGACATTCTAGACTGGAACCTCTAGAATCATGAACCAGAATAAACCTTTTCTCTTTATAACTTAATTGGCCAGGCATTTCACTATTATAATGTGATGCTGTCTTATACACCATCTCCTATGCGAGCTTCCTCCTTCATTCATGTCTTTACATTTTTACTATGTAGGTGTGCATGCAATGCCATATATAGCATTTAATGTGGGTGAAGGAAACCTTCATTTAAGAAAACTGCATTGAGGGGCATTCATTTAACTAATTAATTTCCCTTTGGAAGTAGAAAAAGTGATTAGCTAAAAAAGTAACTCAAACTTCTGTAATTTTTTCCCAAAGGTTTTGTTTATTTTGCCAGCCCTGGGGCTTGAACTCAGGACCTGGACACTGTCTTTGGTTTGGGGTTTTTTTTGTTCCTCAAGGCTAGTGCTCTACCACTTGAGCCATAGCACCACTTCTGGCTTTTTCTGTGTATGTGGTACCGAGGAATTGAACCTCGTGCATGCTAGGCAAACACTCTACCACTAGGCCATGCTCCCGACCCAAAGGTATTTATTTTTTTACTTTTGTATAATTATTTTTCAAGTTGGCTTTTGGGCTTCTGAACCCCACAAGTTCATGGGAAACATTTTTTATTATTGGGGTAATGTATAGAAGGGTTACAGTTACATTCACCACATATCAATGTATGAAAAGCACATCTCATAGTGTTATATCCATTTCCCTCCCCCAACTTCCTCCCAATCATCTTGTTTCCCCCTTCCTTTTCCTATTTCAAATAAACAAATAAACATATATTCAATATACCAGGTAACAAAGTCAGATACAGTAACAATATGAGATTGACCAAAGGGCAAAAAAAGAGAAGAGAAATAACATAGTACATCAAGAACAATAATCACACAAGATAAAGCTCTTGTTTCCATATCCCAGAGTTCCTTTCATTTAGTCTTATCCTATATGACCTTATGTACCTACGCTTTGAGCTATTGTAATCCTCTGCTAGGAGAGTCCTAGATTTGTACTAATTTTTACAAATGAGGAAACCATTGAGCCTGTGTTCCTTTGTGTCTGGCTTACTTCACTTAATATGATTTTTCCAAGTCTTAACAGTACCACCTCCATTATCCTCACCAGAGTACTGGCCTGGGACTCACTTCCTAGAACCTTGTGACTGTAGGATGTTACATGGTCCATGCACAGGGTAGATAGTAAATTGTCCCCTGAGCTCATGGATGTGTTTTGCCCCTCTGAGATGTAAACATATGAATTAATTCAGAGGTATGTAGTTAACTGGGAGAGATAAGCTCATAGCAAGATTTGACCGCAGTGAGGATATTAACAGAGCTAGAAACTGCTAATTCAATACAAAAATAAATAGTAGAGGCTGTCCTTGAGTTTTCTGTGTATGCTACACAAAGACAAAAAACGCTTGTAAAAAAGGTGTCCTTCGGGCTGGGAGTTTGGCCTGGTGGTTAAAGTGCTTGCCTAGCATGCACAAAGACCCTGGTTCGATTCCTTGGTACCACATATATAGCAAAAGCCGGAAGTGGTGCTGAGGCTCAAGTGGTAGAGCTCTAGCTTTGAGAAAGTCCAAGGACAGTGCTCAAGCCCTGAGCTCAAGCCCAGGACTGGCAAAAAAAAAAAAAAAAAGTGTCCTTCTTTACCATTGCTGAACAAAGGACACTTGAATGACCACCAGGTGGCGCTGTGTGCCATCCAGTTGTTCAGAGCATCAAATGTCAACCATTTCTCTGCTGATAACCAAAATCATTTATATAATTTATTCCCTTTTACTTATTATCTTATAAAATGAGCAAAAATGGAAGTCATCATGAAGGAAAGTATCCAGTGACAAGAAGGCTGTAGTCCTGCTTGTCCTTATAAAAAACTTTTCAAAATACTTATTTATAGTTTTCAATCCCTTGTGACATTTCAATGGTATAAGTCAGCATTCCTAACTGCAACCAACTGACAAAACTCTTTTTTAATTCTTTTTTTATATATTTTTATTGTAATTAATAAAAGGGTTACATGATATTTGCCAGATAGAAGGTGCATTAATTCACATACATTGATACCCTTTCACATGTCTTGGTACCCATTACCCTCCCCCCACCCACCCTGACAAAACTCTTATATTGTCACCCTCAATGGCAGACACTAACACCATGGGAATTCCATCAGATAACTTTTACTTTGTGTGTATCTTGGTATATTTTTGGTTGCACAACTCTGGTTTTTAGTGCTGTGTACTCTTCCATTTCAAGTTCTCCCAAAAGTTAAAAATTTCTGTGGATATACAAAATATAGTGCCATTTGGTCTCATCCTCACAGGGGATTAGTAAAAGAGAAAAGAGACCCTTACAGTAGTGGGATCCAGGTTATCTAGGACATAAATGAGGAATAAATAATCCAAGAAAGAACCCTTTGAATATTTGGAAGAAAAAAAAAGATTACAATGATCCAAAGCAAACATTCAGGCCAAAGAACTAGATGATGATCACATTTGAAAGGCGAGGTGAACCTAGAGAGAAAAGAAGACAGTTTAGAAGCTAACGAGATGGACTTGAATAATTCTTCATAAATACTGGTGAGGTTTGTACCATACATTGATAAGGTATGAGATTGGGTTAAAGTTATAAAATTGAAATAGTTTCCTAATTCTTCATCAGTGTAAACAACTAGTTATATGGGAAAGTAGGGACACTGCAAAACAGAAATCTAGTTTGAGAGCATGGTAAGTTGAACAGCTGAACCAAGAAACCATGAAGGGGAAACTTGCAGCAGCTATAGTTTTGATTTGCATCAGGTTCTCCATGTCTCTTCTCCGGGTTCCAGCATCAGCTCTCATTCTGGGGAAATACTCTTTCCTGACTCTAGGTGAGAGGTTGCTGTGGGCCTGTCAACTCCAAGTTCTCTGTGAACACTAGGTTGCCCACAGGACATGCCAAGGACATGCCTATCATCAGAGCACTGGATACTCTGTCATCGTATTCGCCCAAAGGGTAGATTTATGATACAAAGCAGGCTGAGCCCTTCCCCAGGAATATTCTGAACTAAGGAGAATCTCTTCTTAGGTGGAAAGCTACAAGAATGTTTACTAGCTTTCTGCAACTATAATGAAATATCTGAGGCAATTAATTTATAAGGAGCAAAGGTTAATTTTGGCTCATAGATCTAGAGGTTCAGTCCAAGATCAAAAAGATACACGCTGTGTGTTGTAGTAAAAGTTCACTTCCTGAGCCAGGAGGCAGAGAGAAAGAAGGAGGCCAGGATTCCACAAGCCTTATCAGTGGCACGCCTCCCTAAGCATTTCATACTAGGCCCCACCTCCAAAAAGTCTGTAGAACCTCCCACAGTGCAAACCTGGGAACCAAACCTTTAACACATAGATCTTTGGGAAATACGCATTCAAGGCATAGAAGAATGTGATCCTAGAATAACTGGCAGTCAATTCTTCCATCGAGACAGACAATGGATACATGACCATTATCTTCCTTCAATGAAAGATTTGCCCAGTTGTTAGAAGTATTGTTGGCACAGAGCTTTTGGCTATCAGCCCAGGGTGTGCTTCAGCTAAAAGAGCCTCCTTGCCCAAAGCCACTCCTTCTCTAGGTGATTCCCATCCAAAGATGCTTCATGCTTAGGTGTTAAGGCCTGGCCATCTCCCTTGAATTCAGGAGACTCTAACTTCACAGCACCTTATGGGCTGGCACAGGATGTTGTGAGTTTGCATCAAGTTTGACTTTCCCTCCTAACAGTCTTACTTCCTGCCCTGATATTAATCCCATGAGCACTCCTTAATAAATATAATAAGAATTAAGATCCATCAAGGGTCCACCTTCCAGGACTGCAGGCTGAAGCACCCACATTCCATATAGAGGAACTTGGAAGATGGAAGTCAGCACACAAAGAGAACACAAAATTGGAGAAAGAGAAAGAAAGAAAGCAAAAAAGAACTGAGTACAATGACAGAGACACAGAGAGAGCAAAAAAGAACTGGCTGAAGCCAATACACAGAGACACACAGAAAGAGAGAGCAAAAAACAACTGAGTACAATCAAAAAGAGTATGTACAAATACACACACACACACACACACACACACACACACACACACACACACCACAAAAGAACGGTCTGAGTGCAATTATCCAGGGCCAGCTCCAATCCTGGAATCCTGTTGTTTGATTAGATGCATTGATTTGCATTTTAAAATGTTTTCTGAGCTAATTTGAGCTGCTTTTCTGACAATCCAGCAGAAAGTCCTTGGTAATACAAAGATCATCTGAACAAACTGCATGGATTTTTATTTAAGTGTATGTTAAAGAAATCATCCCTCAGTATATATGACTTGTGAAAGCTCTTGTGTGACAGCTGCATACAAATTGCTTAAGCTGTTTTGTCTTGTTTCTTTTTTATATCTGTAACATGGATACTATTACCTGCTTCATTATTCATTATGATAATGAAATGAATACATGTAGAAATTTAAAAATGGTGTCTGTCATATAAACTGATGTAAGAAAAATGTTTTTTGCAGAATCAGGGGCCTCATGTCAATCCTGAATCCTCATTCAATCCAGTCCAATGCCTCTGTTGCTTGTGGGCTGATGATACCATAGTACATGATGCTAAAGATTCATTATTACTATACATCTGGAATACAGATGCCAAAGCCTACAGGGGCAAACCAGGATCCAAAATTGAGGAGGGGGAAAACAGCTTTAAGTAAAAACATCAGAAATATAGAAGACAGTAATAGGGACTGAGACAAAATAGGGAGTACACATCTTGTCTAAAGTGGGCATCCACTCAAATATAGCTGCCTTTTACCATATGTAGCTGAGGTTTTGTTATTGCCAAACACAATGTTAAAAAGAAAACTTTTATGTGAAATATTCCATTTTTGCAATATTGGCAAAAAGAAAAATATACAATGAAAAACCAAACAAACCACATCTGTCAACCATCAGCTTGACATTTCAGCTGTGTAATATAGTGATATATAACAGGTGTTTTTTCTTCAAATATTCTGAAATAATAGATGTACATGAATTTTGATGGCAAAAATACCAGTGAACTTACAATTAACCACAGTAATTCTCTGCTCCATTCCTCCCAGGCCTCATCTTGATGGTCCTATTTTCCTAAATATTATTATTCTTCTTGATTGGTCAATTGTAAACATTTGAAAAATTGTCCAATTCCTGTCTTGAGATAGGAAGATTTAACACTTGGGTTGGGGATGTGGCTGAGCATTTAACCAGCATGTGTGAAGACCCAGGTTCAATCTCCAGCAACACACACACACACACACATACACCCCTCATTCAGAGTTATGTGTAAACAGTACTGGTTTATTCAGCACAAACTGATTTTCTCACAATTCAAGGTTGGAGCTGATAAAGGTTTTGGTGAGATACTTCTCAGCTTTCAAACATATTTTCAGTCATATTTTTGAATTTCAACCATAGACATCTTCAACTTTCACTGGTCTTCTCATTTCTTTTCGTAACTGTAAAATTTAAACCAAACAGGACTCAGTCAAATCACAATGATATAACTGAAAGAATTCAATCTAAGTCGGGCACTGGTGGCCTGTAACCCTAGCTACTCAGGAAGCTGAGATCTGAGGATCATGGTTCAAAGTCAGCCCAGGCACTAAAATCCATGAGACTCTTTTTGACGATTTTTTTTTTAAATTTTGTTTAGCACTGGTAAATCTGTCTTAAGAGCATGGCTTTAAGTAATGTTAGCTTTATTAGATACATGATAGTTTCCAAAAATAGTTCCATAGGCCTCTTCAACTTAACCTATTTTTAAAAATCCAGTTTGTGCTTTATCACGTGTTAATGTATGTACTATGATGGTTCAAGTCCATGAGACTCTTATCTCCATTTAACTATACATAATCTTTAACTGGGACAATTTTTAATTGAAAGGGTTAAAAAGAGGATAGAAATAGGTTTTCTCAGCTTTGATACTTATGACACATTGAGTCAAATAACTCTTTGTTGTGGGGCTGCCTTGTGTCTTGGAGGAGATTTAGTAGCATCTGGGATCTCTACTTATTACATGTCAGTAATATTCTCCCTATCTCCTCTGAACACAAAAGTGTTTCCAGATTTTGCCAGGTGTCCCCTGGAAAGCAAACTTGCCATAGTCAAGAACCACAGCCTTAAAATATCACAAAAGCAATTTCAGCAGGGAGAAACTACCGCCCTTTGAGCTGGGGAAAAGGAACAGAAGAAGCTGGAATTAATCAAACTTAGCATGTAGTTATAAGCGCTGGGACTACAGCTGATGCTGGGTTCTTTGTAGCAGGCAAGAGGAAGCTAGCTCTGCATGTGTTAGAAAACTGCAGATTGAATTTCTCTGGGAGGAAGAAAAACAGAGCGAGCAACTGCAGGTAAATAACTCTCTATACGTAAAAAGCGAAGTCATTGTCCTCTCTTCCTCCAGCCCTACAGCCTCCATTGTGTGTCCCCTTGGGGCAGAAACTAGCAGGGAGACAGCGGGCTAAGAAGGATGTTTTGGGGCTGGGAGACTAATGGACCTTCCATGTATTATATCATAGTTTAATGTGCCTACTCATCACTGAGAATGAGAGACAAATTTGCAAAAGTACTTCAGAATAATGGAAAGTCAAGGCAAGAAATTTGAACATATTCCTGTGACAACAACCATTGAGGGTTTAAGAGGTTAAATATATTTGTAGATGACATATTGGATAATTTGTCCTGATGGTTAATCTTATCCATTGTGAATTGATACTGGCTTTGCTCTCCATGTAACATTATTTCCATTCTTGAGAACATTTTTCTTAAACTTATGCTGGATTATTATCCCTAACAGGGTCCTGATGGCCCTCAGAGCTTACTGTATGTGCCTTTTTGTTCTTCTTCTTGTTGTTTAAATCTTATTTATCCCACTAGACTATTGATGCCTAAACAAAAAGGAATTGTGTTTTATTGATTTTTTTTTGCCCACACCCTAATGTTTAGAGGTTTAAGGAAGAATGAACCAGCAAAAAGGTCAGAAAAAAATAAAAATACAAATGTACTTCAAACACATACCAGTAACAGAATACTCTCTCAGAGGATAAAGAAATATATCTTCATGAGGCTGGGAGTTTGGCCTAGTGGTAGAGTGCTTGCCTAGCATGCACAAAGACCTGGGTTCAATTCCTCGGTACCACATACATAGAAAAAGCTGTGGCTCAAGTGGTAGAGCACTAGCCTTGAGGAAAGCCCAAAGACAGTGCTCAGGCCCTGAGTTCAAGCTCCCGGATTGGCAATATATATATATATATATATATATATATATATATATATCTTCAGTAATATAGCAGTTAAAGAAAGTAAACCCTCTTTTTAACTATATATATGAATATGTCATAACAATAAATTACTCTTGGGATGACAAATATAGAATATAGAAGCAAATTTGTCAAATGACAAAAAGTACATTAAAATTATGGGGTGCTGTCAATGTTATATAAGTTTAGTTCCTTGAAAGATGTGTTTACCCTATGACACAGGCCAGTACCCACATGGAAATAATGATTCTGAGTTGCAGGTAAAGATTATGATTTGTTTTACTTGTAAATTCCTCTACTCTTTCTGCATTTTCTACTATATTTCTGACTCTTCCCACCTACACAGCCTCAGTAATTGTTAAGGGAAGCAGGGACTGGTGCCACCCTGAATGCCTAAGAGTTCTTTGCCCCATTGTGGAAGGTCAACAATGGTAAAGTAGCCCAGCCACCTTTACCCTTCTAGGGAGGGGCAACCTTATCCCCCCCATTTTGGGGGGGGGCCTGCTTTGTGTGGAGACCTGCCCAATTCACGGGCCAACTCCAACTAAGGTGCTAGGTAAATTCAAACACTGGGCTGTAACCCTATTGGCTACCTGCGTGTGGCTGGAGCTGGCTATGGTCCCTCTGTGCATGTATCTATCCCATTGGCCACCTGTGTGTGGCCAGGTTGGACCACGTGGGTTTTGCCCTTAAAATCCCTGTGTGAGAGCCACTCAGGGTCACAGTGTCAGCTCCTGAGTCTGCACTGTGTCCCTGGCCAGTCAGTTCACCATACTTCCCCAGTAAATCCACCTTTTTATATGAGACTGTCTCTGTGTGGTGGACTCTGGTGGGATATGGAATCCCCTCCTCCCGACCCCATAACATAATGATTTCCACAACTTGGCGAAGGCATCATGCTTCTCCCTGTTGCGTTCATTTCCCCCTCACATCTCAGCAGTTCTTAATATCCTCCTAACATCCCCTGTCTCCAAATTCCTACTAGATTACCCCTAAGCTCTGCATGGTACCCTGACAAGTAAAGCAGATGATTAAAAAGTCAGGTTGAAATAGAGGATAGCTTTGGAATCTCACCTCTTTTCTGCTACCCTATGTCCTTGGAAAAGTTACACTTGATTTGCATATCTAATCTTTGAAGTGATTGATAAGGCTCATATTATGGGTTGTTAGGAAAATTTAAGTATCTATTGCCTCTTAAATAGGAAGAGTAATCGTGATATGTTGGGTCAGTTTCTGAAAACTGACTCTGAGAAAGAGATTCATGACGTTTATTGGAGGATACACTCCAGATCAACCGAGGCAGGGAAAGAAGAAATACAGTGGGGACAGAGGGACCTGAGCTAGGATGCAACACTCATCACTCCAGTGACACCAAATGTCACTTGGCTTCAATCAGTGAGAGGAGAGCAGCCCCATGGATTAGGTACAACGTTCTGTGGTCTTCTTTCACTTCCTTTTTCCTCTCATACTCCACACCTAGTCTGTCTTGAAATTCTGTTGTATCTACTTTGAAAATAAACCCCCAGGTCAGTATAATTTCTCCCATATTGTCACTGTGGCTCCTCCTAACTGGTCATGTCAATCCTCTGCCCCAAATCTCTTGGTGGCTGTCTATTTCTCCCAGGATGCAGGCCAGATACTTTTCCAGTGTCCTCCCCAGGCCATTGACCTTGCCTTTAGTTATCACTCTGATCTTACCTCGCACTCGATTCACTCAGGTACAGTTCTTCTTGATTCACTAAGGTATAATTCTCTGCATACCCCTGCCTTAGGGCCTTTGCACAGGCATTTCCTCTGCTTCCATGTCCTCCAAACATCTGCATGATTCTCCCACACTGTACCTTTCTCACTCTGCACAAATACTGTCTTTATAAATCCTTTTCTGCCAACTCAATTAAAAATTTCTATACCAGACCCATGTTATTCCCAATTTTTTTCATATATTTTTATTGTAATTAATAGAAGGGTCACATTATATTCACCAGATAGAAGGTGCATTACTTCACATACTTTGCTACCCTTTCTCATGTCTTGGTCCCCATTCCCCTCCCCCACCCCCACCCCTCATCTTGTTTTCCCCCCTTCCCTATCCAATTTCAAATAACCAATCAAGCATATATATAATATATCAGATAGCAAGGTGAAGCATTCCCAAATTTTTGTCTTGCTTTATTTTGTCCTTGTAGTCTTTAGCTACATATGCGAACACCATAGATACTATAAATTATTTATTTACTATATAGTGCTTGTCACCAGATCCTAGCACCAACAGATTAGATACCTATGAGGGCATTATTATCATCATCATCTTGATTATTATTATTGTTGTTGTTATTCTGTGTGTATATGCTGCTAGGGAACAAACCAAGGCCTCATACATACTAAACAGATGTTTCACCACTGAGCTAAATCCAGAACCCTCACCAATATTACTGAATAAACAAAAGCTAGTTACATGATTATGCTTAATGAATAAATATTCATGAATTTTTTGCAGAGCCTATAATTTATACTAAATGTTGCTATTAGTTTCTACTATTTTCATTAACCCAATGTCAGCCACTTCACTGAAAAAAATCACAGTCTTATTCTACAAATTTCAAAGTATTTATCCTTTCTGAACTTGCACAAGGAAAACTCTCTGTACCTAAACACTGTCTAGAGTATAAATCACAATAACCAGAATACGTGCACCCAATACTGAAACAATATGACCTTACACTGGGTTGTGGGATCTGGTTGCCATGGAAACCTCTTCTTTCATCTTCTCTGAGCTTAATTATTCAATTCTAAAATTGCACACTCTTGAGGTTTAGCATGCTTCACCTCTACCAGACCTCAGCTGGCCGGAAATTCAGTGGCGGTGTTATTATTCAGAATTACTTGCTAATCATAATTTAGCTTTAGAAATACAAGAGAATACAGAAAGAGAAGGATTTTTAAGAAGGCTTTTCAGTCGACTGACTGCTGTTTTAAGTATTGCCACAGTTTGCATGTTTTAGGAACATCAACTTTCCTTTCCTTGTTGTTCCACCACCACTCCTTAAGTATTCTAGTCCCTATCACATACTTCTTCCTACCATTCATTGATGTTTGGAGAGGAAATTCCTGGTCTTCACTAGGTATAAACTTGTCCTTGTCCTTTAGGAGTTAGCTGAAGGAAAGTTGTAAGAGCAAATATGACTGATAGAATTTGTAGGAAGGAAAAGATCCAATTATTAAAAGGAAACTGAACTAAAAATAAATTCTCCAAATTCTTGGTTATTTGGGAAAAAGAAAAGTAAGCTTCATTTTAGAAATAATAAATCTAGAATGGTTCAAGTAATAAAAAAAAAAGTGAGACTAATCTTCTTCCCTCAGCTTCCCAGTGCTCAGATTGTAATTATGTGTCACCATTCCTAGCCTGATACTTTCTTTTTTATTTGTTTCTTATTTCATTTTTTATTAAAGAATTTAACATTGATTTTTATATCATATTTCAAATGATGTATTTAATAAACAAGTATTCAAGAAGGGAATCTCTGTATACAATCACTGGCACTTAGATTTTTAGAACATAATTAAAATTAGGCTGAGGGTTTGTATGTCATAGATACATATTAATCTATGTAAGCCTGATGCTTTCTTTATCATTCTATTTTCCAAAACAATAATCTTTACAACTTGGTAGATTTTACTAATGAATATCTCATTTTCTAGTTGTATTTATATTCCTTGAAGAAAACTACTAGCTCTACTCTTTGTCTTTGCCTTAATCCTAGACTTTAACTGATTCTGGAAGCTAGAACCAAGTGAGTGCCATTAAAAGAAAGGAGTGTGGACTTGAAAATTATAAGATAGAAACCATAACTATATATAGGGGTGTCTTGATCCATTCCTGATTCTATAACAAAGTATTTAGACTAGGGCTTTATAAGCAACAGAATTGACTTCTCATGGTTCCAGAAGCTGAGAGGCTTCTAAATGAGGTGGCTGCAGGCTCAGCGTCTCACAAGGACCTGTTCCACTATGTGTCCTTACATAGTGGAAAAGAAGGGCAAGGGAACAAACAATCTTTCACCAGACCTCTTGGGTTTTTTGTTGTAGTTTTGTTTTGTTTTGTTTTTTTGGTTGGTCATGGGGCTTGAAGTCGGCTTGAGCATTGTCCCTGAACTCTTCAGCTCAAGGCTAGAGCTCTACCACTTGAGCCATAGCACCACTTCTGGTTTTCTGGTAGTCAATTGGAGATGAGAGTCTCACAAACTTTAGTCCCTGGGCTGGCTTTGAACCATGATCCTCAGATCTCAGCCTCCAAAGTAGCTAAGATTACAAATGTTGAGCCACCTATGCCCGTCCACTGGCCTCTTTTTTAAGGACACTAATCCCATTCTTGAAGCTTCTGGCTTCAGAACCTTATTACCTGCCAGAGGTCCCACCAACACATTTGGGATTCAATTTCAAGGTATGGATTTTGGAGGGACATAAACATTCAAATTTCAGCAGGAGTTGAAAAGAAAATTGATCTTCAAATTTCCACAAATCAACACTGAAAATCATTAAGTTAGGGTCTCTATTCTAAGAAGTCTTATGCAAAAAGAATGAGATTCTATGTTGAGTGTGTGGTCAGGCTGTAAGGTGGGGAAGACCAGCAGGCAGTTAAATGAGCAGATACCATGGACTGGACTGGAGCTATAGGACTGAGAGTGAGCAAATCCATGTCACAGAGGACTTTCAAATTTGAGGATTGGGGGCCGGGAGTTTGGCCTAGTGGCAGAGTGCTTGCCTAGCATGCACGAAGGCCCAGGCTCAATTCCTCGGAACCACATACACAGAAAAAAGCTGGAAGTGGTGCTGAGGCTCAAGTGGTAGAGTGCTAAGCCTTGAGAAAGTCCAAGGACAGTGCTCAGGCCCTGAGCCCAAGCCCAGGACTGGCAAAAAAAAAAAAAAAAATTTGAGGATTGGTAAGAATAATAACTAGAACTCAACAAGCCTACCTCTTGCCATTTTAACTTGAAAATGAAACTTGGACATGATTTATAACAATAAGGAAGTGTAGATTTGGCTCCTACATAGCTGCAGAGTTTGTGGTCTCAGTTGTCTGTAGGTAGACATGATGCACTTGCAGGCTTGAGAAGCAGAACTGTAGGCTGCTTTTTTTTTATTATTATTGGGTAGATATTAGGATTGTTAAATAAAAATTCTAGGAGCTCACTATTTTGGATTCAGATCCTACACAGGGCCCCAACAGACAAGATTAAATTAAAACAGAGTTTTTTCTCTACCAAACCTAAATTCATTAAACCAAACGTAAATTCATTAAACCAAACCTAAATTGTCATCTGCTCTGAGAAATGAGGACAGGAAGATAATAACAAAATTTCCAAAACAGACCAGTTGTAATTGATGTGATAATGAAGTTTCCTCTGCTTTAATCCTTATATCCTTTAATCCCTTCAAAAAGCAACAGGAAACCAGTCCTAGTGATACAAACCTGTAATCCCAGGACTCAAGAGGCAAAACCAGAAAAATGGTTGAGGTGGCCTGTAGCAAAATCCTATCTCAAAAAACAGTGAGGGGGTAAGCTGAAACAGTCAGATGTTAATCAGTTGTTTTTCTGTTTCTGGGTCCCTGTCACTGCTTTACAATGCAGTACTTTGAAATGACTAATTTTTTTTCATTTATTCTTCTTTTTTTTCAGCTCTTCTGTCTACAAAAACAACTTCATGACTGCTCAGCCCATCTAAACACACATTATTTTACAAAACCAAGTGTTGCTTCACTCTAGAATAGAAAATAAAGTCAGTTAAGATCTTTATGCTAAACTGTTGTAGTTTTGTTCTTTGACAGTTCAGTATTCCAGAAGTCAAGGGAACAGTTTAGAAGAGACAGAGGCAGTGTTCAGCTCTGCCAAGTCCTGCAGAGAAGAGGTAAAATAGACTGAAGAGTCTTTGAGCTCAGTAATTAGAAGGTCACTATAACCTTAGCAAAACCAGTTATATTCCTTTAAGCAAGACAGTGATGCTTCACTGAGGAGAGGTAAGGACAGAACTGTGCTTGTATTGAGGGGCTAAAGTCACAGGATTTGAGACAAAATTTCCTCAATAGCAAAAAGTATAATTTTTATTATATACTGTATAAATACAATTTATGCTGAAATTATTCATAGGTTTTTGTGTATGTATTTGATGCTAAGAATGAACCTAGGGCCTTATTCATGCTAGGCATGTACTCCAGCGTTGAACTACATCCCAGCTCCAGTCTGTACATTTTTAAATGTATTTATTTTTAAGTATATTTATTTTTTGTCAGTCCTGGGGCTTGAACTCAGGGCCTGAGCACTGTCCTTGGCCTTTCTCAAGGCTCATGCTCTACCACTTGAGCCACAGCACCACTTCTGCCTTTTTCTATGTATGTGGTACCAAGGAATCAAACCCAGGTCTTCATGGAGGCTAAGCAAGCACTTTACCACTAGGCCACACTCCCGACCCCAATTTTTTAATTTCTATAACAAAAATACTGGAGGCAAGCTGCATGATAAGAAAAAGAGGGTTATTTTGGCTTATGGCTCTGAAGATACAAAGTCAAGATGCCTGATGATGGCATACTTGCTGGCAGATTCTCAAGGTCACATGGAAAAAGAGAGGAGTGCGTGTGTGTATTTGTGTCTCCATCTGCTTGTAAGATTACCAGATCCATCAGGAACTCCTCTCTAATGATCTTATCCAACCCTGACCTCATCCCAAAAGCCCCACCTGTAAACCTCATAGTGAGACTATTCCCACCTTCTTAATATCTCGGTGGTAATTACATTTCAATACATGAAGCCTCACACACTCAAACTATATCCAAATCATGGTGAGCTGGCCTTTTTTCTTTTTACACAGATGCATGGGAACAGGGAGAGAAAATACACTAAAATTCTCACTGATGGCAGCAGACTAGTAAGTTCAGCGTGACCAACATCATGAGCATTGTTTAAAACTAAAATAAGTATCTATAACATTTTGACATAAATGGGCTGTGATAAGCGATAATAAATATCATGCCTTATCTAAAGAGGATTCCAAAAATATAAAAAGGAGGAGATATGTTAATTAACCTTCATTTCTAAGATGACTCAAAAACATGATTGATTTAGTATTTAATAGACAACAGTCCAATATTTCAAATGTTGATCTTAAACACATTCACGTCTCATTGCAGATATCCCCTGCCTATATTCAGAGACAGAGCTTGAGAATGCCAAGGATACAGGAGATCAGCCCATAGACTGTACATGAAGAGACAGTTTTCCTTTAACCTCATATAACCATTTAATTCTTTCATCCAAAACAGTTTTAAGAAATTAACAAAACTATTTGGCATAATATTTGTAGAAAGGGATGGGAATATAAAAACCCAATGTTTAAATAAACAGCTAGATATAAAAATTCAAAGTAAATTTTCAGAAAATAATAAATGCCATTCTTTCTTTTAAAAGCCTCCAGTAACATACCGAGCACACAGGAAAGCATTTCTTCCAGACACCACAAATTTCCTCTCACACACAAGAAAACATTCACTATAGGAAACAAAATGGAGTCTCCTTCTTCTAGCCCAGTCTAGAGTCTGGTGGGAATGAAACTGACAGTTTCTGCCTGCATGTAAAGTACCTTTGACCTGTATTTGCAGAAGGCATGCTAGGTACTTGTCTCGGAACCTGCTCTTTTGTTGCTATCCAAAGCCTTTCTGAAGATAAGAACAATCACCTCTCAGCTTGCATGGTGCCTGTCTTGCCACTTTTCCACCCGTGCCTCTGCTGTGTGACTAAGCTCCTGTTTAGTTTCCTGAGAGCAGCCCCATTAGTATTCTCACCATGACTGAGCCCACAGAAACAAGCTAAAGACAATCATCACCAGCGAAGCATAGAATACAGATGTTCTGCACCAATCTCTAGGTGTTAGCCATCATAATTCAGTAGCCAGGCTGAACAGAACTAAAGAATAAATGACTAACAGGGTACTGCTATTACTTAAACAGGCAGGGACAGGACAGAAATCTCATACAATACCTTAGTAGTCATCAATCTTTGACTTGATTGTTCTTATATAAAGAAAAAGTAGCCATTTAAAGCAGATGTCTAAACTTAGAACCTGTTTGAATCTTGGATTTTCTATTGACTATGTGACTTCTGGCAAGGTGTAGTTTTCCTTCTTCATACCCATGACCAGGCTGGGACTGCAGAGGAAGCTCTAGGTCTAAAGCAGAAATCATTTAAACCCTTCCTGATTACCTCCCACTGGCTTTAGGTCCAGCTACTCTAAATTCATCTTTCTGAAATGTATCTGGTTTCGTGCCTGGTTCATGAGCCAGGGGGCCCTGTCTTCTAGAAGACTCCAGTTATTACCACTGGATTTGACTACCTGTGATAATCCTAAATTGACTCAACACATTTGAGGCTTCTATTCTGTTCTGGAATCAAGCAAAATGAATACATCCCCTGCACTCAGGCAAGTTACAAGTCAGAGAATGAAATCATGTTACCAAATGAATAAAAAGCTATGAGAAAGAAGTACAGGATGTGAATCAAGCAGATCTGGTGGGGCAGGGAGTATGGCAAAGAGGTGAAAGAAAGTCTGAGGAGCTAGCTAGCTTGTGTAGATAGAGACTGTTTGGAATTTGGGCCCCATCTTCGAGGAATGGGAAGTCACTGATAGGTATAAGCAAGTTGATAGCAACTTTTAACCCATTTAACCCACCCTATGAATACTGTGGGAATACTATGCAACATCAGTGAAGGCATCCAAGTGGATCAGTCAGAAGGCAATCACCAGGTTCTGGGTTCGAACAGGTAACAGAATGGGCTGGGGCAATAACAATGCACAACCCAGTGCTACGTGTTGGGGCGAATGGCGGTTTCAATCTCTACCTCAGTGGAGTTTCTGAAGAACAATGTCAGTTAGTATTCCCACTAGGATAATGGAGGGTACAGTTCTGCATATGCTGAGCAGAAATTCTAGAATACCCTCTGGTACTGTTACCTTTCTAGGGTTGGAACCTGGTCTGAGATAGCCTTCCTGGAATAAGCTTTGCTTCTTTTTTTTTTTTTTTTTTTCTTTGCCAGTCCCAGGGCTTGAACTCAGGGCCTAAGCACTGCCCTTGGGCTTTTTCAAAGCCTAGTGCTCTACCACTTAAGACACAGAAGCACCACTTCTGGCTTTTTCTTTGTATATGGTACCAAGGAATTGAACCCAGGTATTTGTGCATGCTAGGCAAACACTCTTACCACTAAGCCAAACTCTCTGCTCCAAACTTTGCTGCTTGAATCCCAAGTTAGAGGCTCATTGATAAATGAGCTAGATGCTAACTTCTTACCTAGTTTATCCATCGTTTAAATGTCCCCTCTTTGAAAAAGTGGACATGTGCTTAATATCAGATCTCAGACTCTATGTCTTTGTTTTCTTTTGTACAACCTCAGGCCCAGACTGGAACCAATGTGCCAATTATGAAAGCCTTCATGACAGCAGGTGCAATCAGGTAAGATTCCCAGCACCTGACCTATCCCAACAGGGCTTCTGCCAACTGTTTGAATTCCCTTTCCTCACTTAGTTAGACCCCTGGTGAGTCCATCTGATTCCCAAGATGCAAGTGCAATTTCTCTTTAGTCATGATGAAAGAGACATTTTCCCTAAAATCATTTACATTCTAATTTCTGGAAAACAGGGGAATTATACATTTGACAAGCAACTATTCTTTACTGGACTTCTTTTTTTGTCATAGTAAAACAATTTCAATGGTTTCATCCATGTACAAAAAGACAGTGAACTAAATACTGATGGATATTCTTTTTAAAATAGATGACCTCTTGGAAGAAGTGAAACCACTCCTTTTTTTTGTTTTAAAACATAAAAGAAAAACTAAATCCTGACAAAAATCCTGAACTCATAAAAACAAGCTATAATAAAAATAAACAAGAGAAGAATTCTAGATAAGTGGTCAATTATGACTTTTCAAACATTAAATTCCAGAGTGCATGTTTAATAATGTATTGTTGAATAGTAATTTACATTGAAGATGTTCTCACATTAGTCAGTTCAAGCAAATTCAGTAATGAAAAGCTTGAGAAGAAAACAAGACTCTGGCGCAGCACAGTTGAATAATGATTAATTTACAACAGCAATTAACACCTCAAAGGCCTCAGTAGAGAAGCTAGTTGGATGTGCAACAGTGAAATAACCCAACTGTTTATATCTGCCTGGATGATATTGGAGCAGGATATAAATGCTAATTTTATTTTTCAATTATCATCAAAAAGTTACACAAAGGGATTTCAACAAATCAGTCAGAACCAACTTTAGACACACACGTGCGCGCACACACACACACACACACACACACACACACACCCTCTCTTCTGATTTCTTCAAGGAAGCTAACAACAGAAGCATGGAGCTCATAAACTATCACATGTACTACCAACTTTTCCTCTGATAATTTGTAGACATAGAATAAATAGACATATAAATGACTTAAGTGATCACATTGAAATTTGGTTTTGAGATTGCATTCAAAAGCCATGATTGTGCAAATGTTACTGAAATGACTGGTGTATGGCCAGTGGTTTTCCCTATTAGGTACAAGTATAGGACTGTCCTTTGGATTGTGATTACAACAGCTATTCATAGAACCTGCCTCTTCAGTTTGCTCTGGGAGTTGATAAGGAAACCATCTTTTTTTTTTTTTTTTTTTTTTTTTTGCCCTTGGTTACATTGCTTGTCAGACTTGGATAGGAGTCTGTCCCTAAAACAGACCACAAAGTGGCTGTCTAAGTTATTTAGACATTCATAACAACTAACTAAGATTGCTGTGAGGCAAGACAATCAATGGCTTAGTAACTGGCTGTCATGGTGCCAGAATGCAGCAAATGATCACATTTTGATGGAATGTCTTCTTGGCTCTGGAAGGTACCATGTGAGATGGTGGTGAAGGAGGTATAATGATTATTTCAAACTGAAATCATTCAAAAAATTCTAACTTCAGAACATATACAGCAAGCCATAAAGATACTTTTGGGAGGGATGTCTTTTATGTACGAAGGCTAGAAAATAGGCTGGATCACTAGAGACCATAGATGAGGCTACAATGAAGCTGAATAAATGAACTCTGAAGTAACCCTCAACTTCCTCTAGCTCCTAGCAACCCCACACATACCTCTTAGTTACATCCCTATCCAGACTATCTTATTCCACAGATCCATCTGTCTGGCCTCTTTAACAGATTTATTGTTCTTTGTATTTTAAAATAATACATAAAATTATCATGCTTTGGTTCATCTCTCCATATTTCAATCTCTTGTGAAGATCTTCACATGTTCATAAATTTAATTTTTAAAACTCCTATGCTTTTCTCTTGTTAATCAGATCTTTCACTAATTTGGTTCCTAGATCCAACCAAAGAACCCAGAGAAGAAAATATGAGAGAGGGGGAAAGAAGAAAAGGACTAAGGGGGTGAACCAATTAGAGATTATCTAGTAGTGAAAGAAAGGACTCAAACTGAGTCCTTTCTGGGGGAGAGGGAGAAAGTAGGGGACTGGGGATTGAATCTGCTTTTATTTTGGTGTTCTAAATTCTGCACTGATTGTTCTTATCAATCGCTATGAATTAGGATTGGTTATGTAACAGTGATAGACCACTCACTGTAATGTCAAATATGCATATTCCAACATCAGGCTTCAAGCAGAAATCAAGGCTATATATTCTTCTTACACCAGAAGGAACATCAGAATGTGGTTTGTCCTAGGTTTGCAGGTGCAGGTAGTTAAAGGGTTTAGCAAATCAAAAAGCTGAGTACCTGATAATTACTGGACTTACAGCCCAAGATAGTAATGATGACAGCTAACATTTATTAAGCATTTACTGAAAAAAATATGCTTAAAAAAACCTTTGTACTTACTGTTTTCCATATTTCAAACAACCACACTATGTGAATTGTGCATTTAGCTATCACACAATACTCATTTTTTGGATGAAGTAACTATGTGGCTTGCCAATGGCCATGTAGCCAGTTAGTAAGACTGAAGCAAAGAGTCAGTCTGACACCAGATCTGTCACTTAATGACCTCACAATACAATAATGCCTCTCAATTGTTGGGGACCAAGTATGGGGTCAGTGCCTTGGGCCTGAACAAGGAAGTAAGCTGTTATCATGATGACTTTGGGCTAAGTTAATTGCTTTTTATTTAACCTATTTGAGACTTGATTGCTATTTTGTACAAATGTAACCCCTGTATTTAAGGTTGGAACTTGAAACAAATGGCGCTACAGTCTTAAGCTCATGGCCTTAAGCTACAGTCTTAAGCTCACCTTGGGCTGTAGTCCTCCCGACCCCATCTTTTTCTTGTCATCTTCTTTTTGTCTTCTTCTTTTCCCAGTCTTCACGCCCAAGGTCAGGAATCCTGGTTCGCTGCTGGCTGGCTCCAGCACCTAATGAGTTTTTCTTTTTAAAAAGCAACTTTTTGCCAGTCCTGGGGTTTGAACTCAGGGCCTGAGCATTGTCCTTGGTCTTTCTCAAGGCTAGAGCTCTACCACTTGAGCCACAGCATCACTTCTGGCCTTTTCTGTGCATGTGGTACTGAGGAATTAATTGAACCCCGGACTTCATGCATGCTAGGCAAGCACTCCATCACTAGGCCAAACTCCCCGCCCCCAACTTTTTTTTCTGCCAGTCCTGGATCTTGAACTCAGGGCCTGAGCACTGCCCTTGGGCTTTCTTAAGGATAATGTGCTACCACTTGAGCCACAGCACTACTTCCAGTTTTGTCTGTGTATGTGGTACCATGGAATCGAACCCAGGTCTTTGACCATGTTAGGCAAGCACTTTACTATTAGGGTTCAGTTCCCCAATAGTAAGGTCCATGATCAAAGGAAAGAGTCTGACACAAAAGCTAAAGTTAAACAGAAGTTTATTCCACGCCTAGCATCAATAATCATACTGACCAGTCAGAGCCCTCTCTAAGATGTGAGAGAGCAACCCGGCCTAATCTCACAGAATACTTTTATAGGCCACCAGCCATGTGGTTGGGCTTGGCCATACACAGTTGGCCAATGGAATCTCAACATACTTGAGTGACGGCTGGGGCAACCACTGACACCTTTGCTGTTTGAGCTGACCTATCATCTTGGTGGGCTTCTGGTGCACTGCTCTGACTACAAAGGAAAGGGAGGGAGTTTCCTGGCAGGCAAAGAGGTTAGGGAGGGGGAGGAATTCTGGTAACTCCACCTGGTTAAGCCATGCTTGTAGTCTGAGCTCTGTTATCAGGGAATTTACAGCCCCTGGCTTGAGTCAAGTACTCCTTGGTCATGAAAGGGTCTCTATTTTAGGGGAAATCAACAAAGGGATCCCTTTCTTGATTTTAAGGATGCTAGTAGCTGTTCCTACTTAAATACAAAAGTTCCTAAGGTCAGTCCATTCAGGAAAGAGCCCATCAATACTTGCAAAAAAAGTTCCAGAATTATGTTATTATGTTCTGGTACATTCATTCAATCTTACTTTTTTTTTTTTTTTGCTTGCCAGTCCTGGGACTTAAACTCAGGGCTTGAACACTGTCGTTGGGCTTTCTCAAGGCCTAGTGCTCTACCATTGAGCCATAGCACCATTTCCAGCTTTTTCTGTGTATGTGGTATCAAACCCAGAGCTTCGTGCACGCTAGACAAGCACTCAACCACTAGGCCACACTCCAGCCCCCTCAGTTTTCCTTTTTGCTTTACAGTTATGTTTCCTCTCCCACAGTATGTTCTTCTCTGAGCTTCAAATTTACCAAAATTTATCTGAAACCTAAGATCAAGTAGCAATATGCAAGTTCTTTTTCCAATTAGCAAATCAATATCTATCTTTGGCCTATGGTAACACATCCAGTCTAAATCAGATTCCCTCTATGATTTATTCATATTCTTTAAGAATCCTTGGGAGCACCACCACAATTATTTTGTTAGTTTTTTCTGTGTAAAAAAAACTGTGCTTCATGCCTGTAACCCTAGTCACTCAGGAGGCTGAGATCTGAGGCTTGCTAGTCAAACACCAACCCAAATAGAAAAGACCCTAAGACTTGTTGCCAGTTAACTATCAAATGAGCCAGAAGTGGATCTGTAGCTCACATGGTAAGTCAGAGACAGCACCCAGCACCCTAGTTTAAGCCTTAGGACCAGCACAAAAAAGTGAAACATTTAATTAGGAGGAGAGTTTTTGCAACAAACACTCTGTGGAGGACTGAAGATTATGTCATCTGTTTTGTAGTGTAACTCAGCAAAAAGGTCAAGCTGGATATTGTACTGCAAACAAGAAAATGAGCTGTTTTCCCCCTAGAGTAACTCTGTATCCACAAGACCACTATTTGATTTTCTCATGGCTCAGACCTAATGTCTACCCAGTGTCTAACCACATTACCTGTTTCTCTCTAAACTAATATGAAATTTGTACTTTTTTTTGCTTCAAGGAATATGACAGATTTATTTCAAGTTGTTTTTGATTGATTTATTATTTGAGAAAGACAATTTTATTCACTTCTGGGCTTAAGGCCAACATTTTAACAAGCTGACAGCACTCCACATTTGATGTTGGTATTGTTTCTAGGCAAGACTTCCTTTCTGCCTAGAAGCAAATGCATTCCATGTGTCTTGCTGTCTTCATGGGTCAGAGCAAGAGTGACTGCCTTGGGCAAAATTACCAAATTGATAAGATCTGTCTATAATAGTAGATTTGCATAATACTTTACTCCATATAGGTTATCCTTCAGAATAGTTTGACCTTAAGTATCTTTCTTACAAATGTAATTTCTGTTTTTGCAGACAAAATATTAATTGGCATTAGCCTAAAGTACGGAGATATGTAAGGATTGCAGACTTCGGTACAAAGTTAAAAAAGAAATGCTTGGAAGTGGTACTGTGGCTCAGAGGGTAAAGCAGTAGCCTTGAGCTGAAGAACTCAGGGACAGCATCCAGACCCAGAGTTCAAGTCCCATGACCGACAAAACAAAACAAAACAAACTTTCCTTACCCAGCCTGCATGTGTCATTTGCATGAAAGGAATGAAATAATGTTTATAAAGTACCCGACAGTTTTTTTTTTTTTTGCCAGTCCTGGGCTTGAGCTCAGGGCCTGAGCAATGTCCTTGGACTTTCTCAAGGCTAGAGCTCTACCACTTGATCCTCAGCACCACTTCCGGCTTTTTTCTATGTATGTGGTACCAAGGAATTGAACCTGAGTCTTCATGCATGCTAGGCAAGCATTTTAACCACTAGGCCAAACTCCCGGCCCAGTACCTGACAGTTTTTAAGAGAGACAAGAACAGGGGCGTTGATCAAGTTCATTGTGATATATTCATAAAATGGAATACTACTCAGGCCTCCAGTATATGCATTAAGCATCTACTATAAGCCAGGCATTGTATTAGAGAGAATCAAAACTGAAAAGATCATTTTTCCTGAGATAGTATCTCACGGTGTATGGCCTTGATTCGTTATCCTTCTGCCTCAGACTCCCAAGTACTGGAATTATGACCATGTACCGCAATAGCCAGCTTAAAAGATTTTAAAATCTATTGTTAAACATTTGTCTTGTCTGAAGGTGGTCAGTGCATAAGTCTGGGTCTCAGTAGCAGCAGGTAGCAATTTCAAAGAATGACATCTTTGAGCTCTCATAATTATCACAAAGCCCTGTCTTCTAATATTTTTCATATATAAACCAGAGGGGGATGGTATATAAGATGACCTTGGGTCCTGCTCAGGAACTTCCACAGACTTCCATCTCAACCATTACTTCTAAGCTGGACATTGATGACTCATACTTGTAATCCTAGCTACTCAGGAGGCTGGGATATGAGGATCTTAATTTGAAGCCAGCCAAGTTAGAAAAGTCCATGAAACTCTTACCTCCAATTAACTAGCGGAAATCTGGAAGTGGAGCTGTATGGTAGAGTGCCAGCCTTGAGTGAAATAGCCAAGGGATAATGCCCAGGCCATGAGTTCAAGCCTCAGTATCAACACTAAAACAACAACAAACCTGTAGAGAAATTATTGGCAAAATTTGGCCCTCAGAGCTTCATTAACATTTCAAATGCTGAAAAATTCATTTATCCTCTGCTAATCCAACATGTGTAACTCTCTTGTTTTTGATTTGCTTGCTTGCTAGCTTTACTTCTGTAGCTTCTGCCTCTTCTACTTAAGTTGCTTACAAGCCTTCATTTAAACTAGCTGAGTAAAATGTTACATTTATCTTTCAGGGCATGCAAAGTTCCTTTGATCTTGGTGTTGGAACTCTCTCAGCTTTGCCTCCTACCAAAGGTAACAATAAACAATCTGCATTGCCAATCTTAATCCTTCCCGTTCTGACTGCATCATTATTTCTGGTGATACTTCTGTGAATGGTTTTCTGATAGTCTTTGCCAGCAGGAACTCTGTACTCTTGCTGCCATATGGTCTTACTATTGAGCTGTCCATCCCAAATATTCCTGGCAAATGTGGATACTAATATCATTACCTTAGATGCTAGACTCCAAAGAAGACATTTGATTTGCAAATGCTTAAAACTGTTTTTCAATTAAATAATCAGATCTTTTGGCTTCTCTACAGTTGGGGGTCTAGGAAAATATAAGAAACATCCAGGCTGGGAGTTTGGCCTAGTGGTAGAGTGCTTGCCTAGCATGCACAAAGACCTGGGTTCGATTCCTCAGTACCACATACATAGAAAAAAAAGCCAGATGTGGTGCTGTGGCTCAAGTGGTAGAGCTCTAGCCTTGAGAAAGTCCAAGGACAGTGCTCAGGCCAGGACTGGCAAAAAAAAAAAAAAAAAAAAAAAAAAAAGAAAAAAGGAAAAAAACAAACATCCAGGCCAGAGATTCCACCTCACTCCAGTTAGAATGGTCAGGATCAAGAAATCTAATAACAACAGATAGATGCTGGAGGAGATGTGGCCAGGAGGGATCAGTAATACACTGTTGGTGGGAGTGCAAACTCATTCAACCACTACAGAAAGCAGTATAGCAGTTACTCAAAAGACTAAACAAAGAGCTCCCCTATGACCCAGCAATTCCACTACTTGGCATTTACCCAATCGTCCAGAAACAAGGGCATATTAAATCTACTAGCACAACGATGTTCGTTGCAACACTATTTACAATAGCAAAAATATGGAACCAACCCAGATGCCCTTCAGTTGATTGGATCAACAAGATGTGGTAATTATACAAAATGGAATTCTATGCTGCTGTCAGAAAGAACGACATCGCCCCATTTGTAAGGAAATGGAAAGACTTAGAAAAAAATCATATTAAGTGAAGTAAGCCAGACTCAAAGGAACATAGTCTCAATGGTTTCCCTCATTTGTCATAATCAATAGAAACCTTGGGCTCTCCTAGCAGAAATTTACAATGGAACAAAATCTAGATACATAAGGCCATATAGTATGATGCTAAATGTAAAGACCTCCAGGATATAGAAACCAAAGCCATATAATGAGTGATTGTTGTCCTTAATGTACTATGTTATCTCTCATCTTTTGCTGTCCCTTGATTAACTCATATTGTTACAATATTTCACCTTGTTATCTGATATATTTTATATATGCTTAATTGGTTATTTGAAATTGGATAGGGAAGGGGGGAATCAAGATAAGCAGGGGTAGGGGGAACGAAATGGGGACCAAGACATGAGAAAGGGTATCAATGTTTGTGAAGTAATGTACCTTCTATCTGGTGAATATAATGTAACCCTTCAATTAATTACAATAAAAAATATATGAAGGGCCAGGAGTTTGGCCTAGTGGTAGCGGGCTTGCCTAGCATGCACGAAGACACGGGTTCAATTCCTCGGTACCACATACATAGAAAAAAGCCGAAAATGGTGCTGAGGCTCAAGTGGTAGAGCTCTATCCTTTAGAAAGTCCAATGACAGTGCCCAGGCCCTGAGCTCAAGCCCAGGTCTGGAAAAAAAAAAACATATATATATATATATATATATATATATATATATTAAAAAAAAAAAAAAAAGAAACATGCGGGCCAGGAGTTTGGCCTAGTGGTAGAGTGCTTGCCTAGCATGCACAAAGACCAGGGTCCCATTCCTCGGTACCACAATGCACAGAAAAAAAAAAAGCCAGAAGTAGTGCTGTGGCTCAAGGACAGTGCTTAGGCCCTGAGTCCAAGCCCAGGAATGGCAAAAAAAAAAAAAAAAAAAAAAAAAAGAAAGAAAGAAAGGAAAGAAAAGAAAAGAAAAGTATGGGGCCAGAAGTTTGACCTACTGGTAGAGTGCTTGCCTAGCATGCACGAAGACCCGGATTTGTGTCCTCAGTACCACGTACATAGAAAAAAGCCAGCACTGTACTGTGGCTCAAGTGGTAGAGCTCTAGCCTTGAGAAAACCCAAGGAAAATGTCAGGCCCTAAGCCCAAGCCCAGGACTGGCAAAAAAAACAAGCAACAACAAAAAAACATGCAAATAAACCTATTCTTCTGTAGGTCTTTGTCTATGGAGTTTATCAAACTATAGTACTATGAGCTCAATTTACTCTATAAAAAGTATTCATATGCTATCTTCCATTTACTTAACAAGAAAACTTGACCTTAATGAACTTGTTGAAAAGTGTACATACCTTTCCTCAGACATAGTCAGCAAGGGTGTGATTTTCCTAAGTGGAAAATAAGAGAGAGGCGGCAGTTGCTGGGCAGGGTGGCTGGTTGGGGGGTGGGATTCTCCTTCAATATAAGGGAAAACTAAAGTAACTCTAATGATCATCCTTTTTTTCTTTTCTTTTTTGAGGTACTGGGGTTTCAACACATGACCTTGTACTTCCTCACTTAGTGCTGAGCTACTTGAGCTATACCCACAGTCCTGCTTATTCCAAATTATTTTGGAGACACAGTCTTGAAGACTTTTCTTCCAAGGCTGTAGCTAGGATGATAGACTTGAGTCATGGATACCTAGCAATAATCATCCTTTGATAGGCATATATCCTGTCCTGATTTTTTTAAGTGTCAGCACAGCAAAATTAAACCATGTTCCAGTGATGATGACTGCATGACTTGAACAGAACTCTGAAGGCTGAGGATCCATCCCATAACCAGAGATTTCATGTATAATTCAATTCATTTTCCTACCCACAGTATTTTTTCCCACAGGAATGGTTTCCACATCTATTTTCCCATTCCTTGAAGCCCTACCGCGACCCCAGAAACTAACCAGTATTTACTTGCAGGAGCCATAAGCCATGAAAGAAAGCCTGAAGGAAGGCTGGGAAAGAGTAATATATATTTACTGCAATCCTCAAGTCCTGAGGAGCAGTAATTTGAGAATTGTCCCCTGATAGTGAAGTAAGTTTCTAGTCCAACTTCTGTCAGCAGTTAATAATATTAACTGTTAGCAGTTAATAATAGCAGCTTGTAGGGCAAGGAGTTTGGCCTATGGGTAGAGTGCTTGCCTGGCATGCACAAAGATTGGGATTTGATTCCTCAGTACCACATACATAGAAAAACAAAAGCCAGAAGTGGTGCTGTGACTCAAGTGGTAGAGTTCTAGCCTTGAGAAAGCCTAAGGACAGTGCTTAGGCCCTGAGTTCAAGCCCCAGGACTGGCAAAATGATGATGATGATGATGATGATGATGATGATGATGATGATGATAGCTTGTGAATATACAGTTTACTATTTGTTAATTTAGAGAAATTGTGATACTATTGGATCCAAAGAAGAAGGAAAATTAGAGAGCTAAAGAAAAGTCACAATAATGGCCGCTGTGCTTCTGCTTCTTCATGTACCACATAAAAACACAAAGACAGTAACAGTGCATAAGCCCAAGCTGTAGATGCAACCAAATGTGTCTTTTGTTCCATTCTTCTGTCATTGGCTTCTCAACTCATGGCATAGCTCCTGGTATCTGCCCCAGTCCCTTGTCATTACTGATGATGCAGAATTCTCTCCACCACCTCCCTGAGCTCAGCCTTCCAAATAGCTCTGTGTTAAGCTCAGCCCTAGATTCCTGGGAGGTTTCAGCATCACAGAACAGACCTTGTCCTCTCTGCACTGGTGCCACAGGCCTCTTTCCACCTGGCTGGCTCTTAAGACTGACTAGTAAGATCGAGGGAAGGAGAATGTTTGACTGAAGAAGAGTAGGACCAAGAACTAAGCATCCAATGAATCATAGATTTGCCACATGCAATATGGGAAAGACAAAGAAACCACTATATAACCAATAACAACTAAAAATTGTAATGAACTATGCAAGCCTTACAAAAACAGAAATAAACGTCCTTTCTGCATAGTCTCCCTAAGAAGACCAACTATGCTACGAATATTACAATCAGCAATGAAATTCAACATTATTAAATCATAAATTTGACTACTAAGGGAAAGTATGCTAATTAAATAATTATTAAATGTTAATTACTAGACCTTCAACTAATGCATTGCCAGCAGCTTTCTTATATTTAGAATAATTTTGACAGAAATTGGAAGGATCCAAGGCAGATGAGAATGCGTAGCAGGTAACTCGGAGGTAGCCTAGCATAGACAAAGCCTGGGTTTGATCCTCACCACTGGAAGCAACCAAAAGTATTCCAAAAAACTGTTATTGTTGTAGCATTTATAAGTGAATATCTTAAACATTCAACAGTAGTTCAATAGCTAAGGTAATCCTGCACAGAAATAAAATTAAAAGATATTTCACCATTTCAATTTATCTTTAGAAAAAAATCTTTATAATATGAGAAATCACTTATGGTAATGGTATTACTTAAACTTAATAAAAAATGAACTGAGAAATAAAGTCAGTCAAAGTGATTGATATATTTTCATTAATGTGCTATAGAAGAATATTTATTTCTAGAAAGATAAACACATTAGGTCCTCAGAAAGGGGTATATCTTCTAATGTCATGTAAAAAGTATTTATATATAAATATCTGGAAAGCCTGTACATGATCCCACTTTTGTTTTCACTGATGCAAAAGCTATTATATCTATCTCTCTCTGGATGTTGTTTGCCTCTTTACCTTTAACCTTTTTTTTTTTTTAATAGTTCTGGAGCTTGAACTTGGGGCCCTGAGCATTGTCCACAACGCCAAACTCCCAGCTCTTAACCTTTTTCAAAAACAATAGCATATTTAAAATAGCATACAATACTCTGAATTATTCAACAGTTCTTTTAGACTCCATAGCAGAACCTTAGAATAAGTTGTTTCAATCTCTTGCACCGTCTTCAGTATGCTACATTTTCACTATATATTTATAGCAATGTGATTTAATAATTTGATTAAATAATAAGTTTCTAGTAAAAGCAGAAAATAGTTCTAGGGAGAAGTTATTTGTTTTTCTGTTCCTGGTGCCTGAACTCTGGGCCAGGGCACTGTCCCTGAGCTTTTGTGTTCAGTGCTAATGCTAAACCACTTACAGCTACAATTCCAGCATTTTCTGGCTAATTGGAGAGAAGAGTCTCTTGCCAGGATTACAGGTGTAAGCTACCAGTTCCAATTTTTTAAAACAGGTCTCACTGAAGTTCAGTAACATTTGTCCAAAATGGCACAGTTGGCCAGAGATAGTGGCATGATTCCCAAGAGTTAAAGACCAGTCTGAGCAACAGAGTGAGACTGTGTCCCCCAAAATAAAAAAAAATTCCCAAACTCCCAAATTATATAGTAAGAAAGTAACAGAGTTGGATTTCAAACTAAGATGATCACATTGCACCTTGCTGTATCATTTCTCACTGCATCATGATGGATTTATGTACATTTGTATTCCTTGAAACTGTCTTCTTTAGTGGTTGCCACAGAGAGGTTGCACTAAAAATATTTCTTGAATAGTAGAATGAATAAATTCTGTCATCATATATACATTTTTCACTTGCTATACATTTATAATATGGTTAACAACTTGAGTCTCACTTACATAAAGTGTTTGGTGATAGTAAAATATTTACACTTATATTAGTATTATTACACTTTGCCGATGTCCAGCCTTTCACTTGGACTTTACATTTAAATTTCACCTTTAGTAAGTTCCAAAATGAATCATTAAAAAAAGATTTTTACAAAACACAAAATAAGACCACTTGTAACCAAGACAACACTTCAAAATCATGGTGAGAATTACTGATTTTTTTTCAAGCATCTTTTAAAACCAGTTGTGGCAAACTGTAGTCTAGTCTTTACATCCTTCTATTTTTTGAATCAAGTGTGTGACTCATTGTGATTACAGGACTTGAACTCAGGGCTTGAGCACTGTCTAAAGCGTTTTTTTCCCCATTCAAGGCTAATGGTCTACTGCTTAAGCCACAGCTCTACTTATGACTTTGTGGTTAATTGGACATAAGATTCTCCTATTTTTTTTGGATTTTACTGCCCAGGCTGGCTTCAAACCATTATACTCAGATTTTAGCTTCCTGAGTAGTGATGAGTATGGGTATAAGCCATTGGTGCCCAGCTTGCTGTTTGGCAGTAACAATATTTCTGGAAACCATTCCTATATTAATATGTATAACAATAACTTATGCATAAATATATTTTTCATTAACCACATACCAAATGTATCACTCATTTAATTTCTGCTTATACCTAGAAAGCTGCCTGCTTCCACTCCATTCCAATTGTGCATGCAAGGATGTATAATAAAAGGAATGTACCAGTGTGGGGAAAAAGAGTCTATATGAGACAGCCGCAGGTAATAAAAGTACAATAGTCTGATTTCTTCACATTGGCATATAATATATTTCATTTACAGTACAGTCTGTGCCAGTTTATGAAAGGCCAGTTTCATAGATTCATGCATATTTCCTAGCTTTAACTAAGCTAACAACTACAACAGGGCCATGTGTCAAAAAAATAAAATCCCTGGGGCCAGGAGTTTGGCCTAGTGATAAAGTGCTTGCCTAGCTTGCACAAAGGCCCAGGTTCAATTCCTCGGTACCACATACATAGCAAAAAGCCAGAAGTGGTGCTGAGGCTCAAGTGGTAGAGCTCTAGCCTTGAGAAGGTCCAAGGACAGTGCTCAGCCCCTGAGCTCAAGCCCAGGACTGGCCAAATAAATAAATAAATAATAATAATAAAATAAAATCCCTAACCAATTCAACTATGTGTCCTAAGAAAACTAGGTAAATGCTTAGCTACTGAGCCACACTCCCAGTCCAGTGGTGAGAAACTACACATCAGTCCTGACACTATATTGTCCTGCCTGAATGTTAAATACTTCAATGGAAAGAATGTGACTAGAACTTCTAACTCATAGCTGGGTGCCAGTGGCTCACGCCTTGTAGTCATAGCTACTCAGGAGGATGAGATCTAAGGATCACAGTTGGAAGCCAGCCTAGGATTCTTAACTCCTATTAACAACTCAAAAACCAGAAATGGTGCTGTGGCTCAAGTGGTAGAGTACTAGCCTTGAGCACAAAGAGGTTCAAGCCATGACTTTCCTTCAGAAGCTCATTTCCCAATGAAGAAGAAACGTGAAGAACAAAGCAGCATAACTCCTCCCAGACTCAACAACTCCCGAGAAAAATACTAACAGTGATGTAGATGAATTCTCAAAGTATACAATTACATGGTTGTATGAATGCTTCACAGAATTAAACAGGACACAAATAAGCTGAATAAATTGCAAGGGAATTCAAAGAGTTGAATGAATTTTTATTTTATTTTATTTATTTATTTTTGTGGGTCATGGGGCACTGTCCCCGAACTCTTCAGCTAAAGGCTACTGCCCTACCCTTGAGCCAAGCTTTACTTCCATTTTCTAGGGATCAGTTGGAGGTAAGAGTCTCAGGTCCTTTTTGCCCTGGCTGGCTTTGAACCTTGATCCGCAGATCTCAGCCTTCTGAGTAGCTAGGATCACAGGTATGAGCCACTGTGCCAGCCTGAGTGAATTTTTTAATATAGAAATTCTGAAAAATAATCAAATTGAAATTCCGGGAATGAAAAGTTCAATAAGTCAAATAAAAACTCTAAGCTAATGCTTTCCCATAAACTGGACCAAATTGGAGACTGTATTAGGGCTTGAAGATAAAATAGGTACATTAGAACATTCAGATAAGAGAAAGCAAAATAAGCATAAATGCTGGGTTTCTGGGGACACCACTAAAAGACCAAATCTCAAAATCACTGAGCAGGGCTGAGGAACTTTTTTTCTGTAAAAGATAAGTTGACAATTTGGTGTGTGATGACAGCTGGTACCAATATTTATGTTGTTGTGTAAAATACTCTTAGAACAATCTCTGTTTGGGGAAGAAGGGATTGGATGAACAAGTATAGATGACATGAGTATGATCAAAATAGTTTGTTTGCATACATGGAAAGAGAACAATGAAACCTGTTAAATTTATTTTTAGGAGAGATGAGGAGATAAAGGAGAGTGACAAAGGGGCAGAGATTGCTCAGAATCCATTGTGTACATGTGTGAAAATGTCACTTCTTATGTGTGCTAGTAAAAAATACAAGAAAAACTTCTCAGACTTACTGAATTTTGAGTCCTGCCTGTAGTAGTCTTGGTAGGGCCATAATAACTGATTTAATGGACCTTATACAGTTTGACATTGCTGGCACAGAAGGAGACATGCAAGCTAAAGGTACAGGAAATATATTCAATAAAATAAAGGCAGAACATTTCCCAAATTAAGAAAGAAATGGTCATGCACATAACGGAGGCTTTTAGAATTCCAAGCATGCAAGATCAGAAAAGATCCTCTCCACATAGTATTGTTAAAATACAGAACAAGACTATTAGAAACTGTTAGAGTAAAATGACAAGTCATCTATAAGGCAAACTCATCAGAATAATAACACATTTCTCAAATGAAACTCTAAAAAAGGAAGGAGAGAATAGAATGAAATGTTTTTCAAGCTTTGAAAGAAAATAACTGCCATCCTAAATTACTATACAGAGCAAAGACATCTTCCACAATTGAGTAAGAGACAAAAAACTTTCTATAATCAATAAAAATTAAAGGGAGAATCTTTTGGAGAAAGGATGGGCAAAAGAAGAGGTGAATGTGGGTGAATATCATCAAAGTGTTTTATATGCATGTATGAAAATAGAATATTATTGTTAAAATTGTTTTAAAAGGGGATGAGGAGAGATAGAAAAAAAAACAAGCATGAACTTGAGAGTACATTTTATGTATGTACAGAAATAGCACAATGAAATCCTTTCATACCATTGATGCATGCTACTTTTTTTTTCAGTTGGCTCCAAAACCTCAAATATTTGAAGCAGATCATTTAAAACATGTACTTACATCCACCAATGATATATGAGGATATTGTGATTGGCAAGGCATTAAAAATTGTTTCATTCTTTAAACTTCACATTTCATTGTGATCACAGTATAAAATGTTAATACAAAATGTCATAAGATAATGTCTAAGTTTATATATATTTTGCATACATACTTTTTGTGTGTCAGTCTTGGAGCTTGAACTCAGGGCCTGGGCCCTAAGATTTTGCTCATAGCTTCACTTCTAGCTTTTGGAGCTTAATTGGACATGCAAATTTTAATAGTTTTCCTACTCAAGCCGGCTTTGAACTGCAATCATCAGATCTCAGCCTCCTGAAGAGTTAAGATTATAGGAATAAGTCACTTGCACTCAACCCCAGTAGATTTTTTTTTTTAAGAATCAGACACAAGGCTCTGAGTTCAAGCCCAAAGACACCCCCTGCAAAAAAAAAAAATCAGTTTTAGAACCTAAATTTACCAAAGCATAAATTTACCATTTCAGTACATGAGTTCATATAATATCATAGAAGACAGGATCAGCAATCTAGCAAACATCATTGGGGAAAAGCTGCCAAGAAGAGGCAGAGAAATGAGAAAGGAAGTAACACTCTTAAAAAAGAAATGTACTCATTATCTGACTTAATGTAACTGTGATCCCTCTATCACCTTTACAATAAAATTTAAATTTAAGGGCCAGGAGTTTGGCCTAGTGGTAGAGTGCCTGCCTAGCATGCACGAAGACCCAGGTTTGATTCCTAAGTACCATATACATAGAAAAAGGTTGGAAGTGGTGCTATGGCTCAAATGGCAGAGTGCTAGCCTTGAGAAAAGCCCAAGAACAATACTCAGACCCTGAGCCCAAGCCCAGGACTGGCAAAAAAAAAAAAAAAAATTAAATTAAAAAAAAGAAGCAGAGGGACCAGGAGTTTGGCCTAGTGGTAGAATGCTTGCCTAGCATGCACAAAGATCCAGGTTCAATTCCTCAGTACCACATATACAGAAAAAGTGGGAAGTGGTGCTGTGGTTCAAGAGGTAGAGTGTTACCTGTGAGAAAGCCTAAGGACAGTGCTGAGGCCTTGAGTTCAAGCCCTAGGACTAATGGAGAAGAAGAAAGAAAAAAAAGGAAAGAAGAAGGACAAAGAGGACGAGGAGGAGAGGAAGAGGAAGAAGAGTGAGACAAAACAAAACAAAAAAAGAGGTAAAAATAAAAGTTTTCTTTTTTTAATGAGAAAGTAGGTGATTATGAGAATGCTCCTTTAGTTCCAGCTTTCAAAGTATCTTTTCCATCCACAAATGTGAAGCTAGTCTGAGTAATTCAGTTCTATCTTAAGAAAAAAGAAGACAAAGAAGCAAAGGGAGTTAAGAGAAATATTAGATGTAAAATATGTAACATCTAACTAGAGTTATAGAAGCCATGAAGAAAGTAGTGATATCAGCAACATTTGAAGAGCTAATAGCTCAGACACCTCCAGAACTCATAAGCCATGGCAATCCACATCTAAGAAAAATCCATGAACTCAAAGTATTATTAATAAAAAGGCATGTATGTCAAATATAAAGAACTAAAAATCAAAATTTTAAAGAAAACTAATCCTCCAAGCTGGCAAAGAAAAAAAAAATTACCTTCAAAGGGGCAGTAGCCCCAGACAGCTGACTTTTCATAAGCAACAATAGAAGTCAGAACCTTGGAATTACTGTGTATGTGTGTGCACATGTGTGCATGCGTGCCCGCTGAAGAACCCAAACCGCTGCTAATGTCTCATTTTCTTAAATTTTATTTCTCCCCTCTTTCACCTGTAAGATCACTTTGGGGCAAACTAGACAATCAAAAAAAAAACCCTTAATTTAATCAGGACAGCAAACATCCTTTCACCTTGTAAGGAAACTTATTCACAGGTTCTAGGGATGAGGGTATGAATATCTTTTATTTTTCCCACCACATCAACAATACAGAAACAAAAATATATGATCTCACCCTTTGGTGTTTGAACGCATGTCCTTGGGCTTGTTAGGCATGAGCTCCACCATTTCAACCAAAAATGCTCTGACCCTTTTAAGTGGCTTTTCTACAACACCCTATGTGAAAGCAGAGCAGTATTTCTAAGAAGCAGAAGAGAACAGGACCTGTTGTGTTTTGCCTCATTTTAATCTTCCAACAGTCTTCAAGGTAGGGTGATGTTATTTATTTCAGTTTTAAAGATTCCAAACTTGAAGAGCAGAGTAACGGATGGGGGCCATCTAGCTGGCAAAATGAGCAGAAATTTGTACCCAGATCACCAGATTGGTCTCCATCCCTACAAGTCAACCTCTCTCCCATATAGAATGTAGGTGTTGCTTGGCTTCTTACATAATTTGGGGCAATTCCACATCTGAGGAAATACACTGCTTTGTTTTTTTTTTTAATGAGTTTTCAAATGCGTGGAAAAGAAAAATATTTGAGGTACTTTCTAACTGAAGGGCTATGCTTTGTGGTTGTTTTGTGTTGGTACTGGGGCTTGAACTCAGGGTCTTGCACTCACACTCAACTTTTTCACTGGTGGCTGATGATCCACCTGTTTGTAGTCTCAAAGCCTATTCTGCCAGAGCTGGTTTTGAACCACCACCCACAAAGTAGATAGAATTACAGGCTTGAGTCATCAGCTCAAGAGAGTTAACGTTGGATAACACGTTGGTGCCCCCCCCCAAAAAGGCCCTTTATTAACCACGTGACCCCCTTTAACCACTTAAGTTCTACGAGGCCTTACTTTTCTCATCTGTAAAATGGGGGTATTTCTACTTAAGACATTTTGAGGGCTGGGAGTTTGGCCTAGTGGTTAAAGTGCTTGCCTAGCATGCACGAAGGCCCAGGTTCAATTCCTTGGTACCACATACATAGAAAATAAGCCAGAAGTGGTGCTGAGGCTCAAGTGGTAGAGCTCTAGCCTTGAGAAAGTCCAAGGACAGTGCTCAGGCCCTGAGCTCAAGCCCAGGACTGGCAAAAAAAAAAAAAAAAAAAAAAAAAGACATTTTGAAGTTCCCCTTTGGCTCTGTCATCTACTGACCCCCAAGCCTCTGGCCTCAGGTTACCCCTACTTACTTCCCTGTAAGATGCAGTTGGAAGCATCTAAATGCCAGAGAAAATCTAACGCAGAGCTAGAAAAGGAGGGGGGGGGGAACGGAAAGGGGAATGCAAGGGTTAGAAATAAGCAGCGAGCAAATGTGACTGCTGGTCGTGGTGGAAGCAGAAACAGCATGCAAATCCCTCAAGATGCCCACCAATGGGCACTTAGCTTTAGGATGTAAACAAAAGTACGGGCGTGGAGCTGAAGGGGTAGAGCCTCGCCGCTGGTCTTGGAGCTGCTCCTGGAACCTCGCCTCCGAGCGTGAACGTCTAACTCCCATCCCCCTAGACGCCTGAGCCGGGAGAGAGAAAAAAAATGTCGGAAAGACTGAAAATTCAGCGGCTTGGAAAATACACATATAATTATATAATATATGTAATGTATCTATAGTATGTATATACTGGTGTGCTGCGGCGGCGTGAGGCCAGCCCCCGGAAACGAGTGGCACCCCCCCACCCCACCCCGAGGTGCCCGCCCCGCTCCGCCCCGCCCGGGCGCACAAAAGAAACGGCCTCTCCCCGCGGTGGGCGGCGCCGCGGCTCCGCACGCCCGCACGCCCGCACGCCCGCACGCCCGCACGCCCGCACGCCGGGCCGCAGAACCCGGACGCCCGGCGGCCGGCCGCTCCCGCCCCCGCCTCCGCCGCTCGGGCCTCGGAAGTGACGCAGCACGCCCCGCCCCCCTCCGCTAGATCCGCTGCTGCTGCCGCGGCGGGCGGACCTGCAGGAGGAGGCGGCGGCGGCGGCGGCGGCCGAGGCCGAGGGAAGAAGATGGCGGACGGCGTGGACCATATAGACATTTACGCGGATGTAGGCGAAGAGTTCAACCAGGTACGTGAGGGCTCAGGCCCCGCCGCCGGACGCGGACGGCGCTACGGCCCTGGACGCTTGACCGGAGTCCGCCACGGGGGCCGCGAGCCGGCGCGGCTGCAGATCGTGCGCCCTTGCCGCCCGCTGCTTGGGCCGCGCCGCCGACCCCCCCCCCCACACTCACCCCCATGCGGCGCTCGGTCCTCGTTCTGCGGCGGGCTGCCCGCGGGGCCTGGAGCGCGGGTGCCGGCGGCCGTGCAGCCTCCGCCGCCGCCTCCTCCACCTCCTTGTCCGCCGTCTCTCGTCCCATTGTTGGCGGCGGCCGGCGGGCGCTTCCCGCCGCGCTAGGCCGCGTGTGTGCGGAGGGGGGCAGAACGCGCCGCCGCGTCCCCTCCCCCGGCCTCCCGCGGGGCTTGAGGGGGAAGCCCGGCCGGGCACGCGCCCGCCGCCGCCGCCGCCGCCGCCGCCTGAGACCCCGGCCCCTGCCGCTCGGGCTCCGATTCCTCCCGTCGCTCCATCTTGTCTCCTTGCCCGCGCACGGCTGCCTCATGGAAGGCCGCGTTCACAGCCCTTTGTATCCCGCGCGCCCAGTCTCCAAGGCTTCTCCCCCGGTCGCGTTTGCGACCGCTTTCGGCTTGGCGCTTCCCTCCGCCTCCGCCGCCCTCTCCCGTGCAGGCCGGAGGCCTGGGCGGGGAGCGGGGCGGGGTGGGGGGGGGGAAGCCCGCAACAAGTCCATTGACTTTTGGGTCTCCGATCTTTTTTTTTTTTTTTCCTTGTTTTCTATTTATTTATTTAGTTTTAGTCCGGACCTCGAGGCTCCGGTGGTTCTTCATCTTTGTGTGATGAAAATACCGGGGAAGATAAAATGGCCTTTGCCCAGAGGTCGATGTGAGAGCGCGGTGGTTGGTTAGAACAAAAAGATGGTATAGCCCAACCGGCGGCAGATCGGAGGCTAAAATGAAGCGTGAAACTTTCCCTGTCCCCCCCCCCCCCACACACACACACTCCGTTTTTTAAGGGGCGTAGTTTGCAAATAAAAAAACAGTGCGTTTGACCCGACTTTTGAATGCAAGATGCCTCTCCAACCCCCCCCCCCCACACACACACACGCTTCGCTTTCCACGTTGGAAAATAAAAGATTTGCAAGGTTTCTCCGGGGCCTTGAACCAGCTGTGGAGTCGGGTGATGGAGCATCCTTGCAAAAAATAAACATGAATGTCTCCTTTCTTGCTGGATGGAGGACATTGAAGCTTTCAATCCGCTGTCCACATCCTTTACTACATTTGATGGAGGAACGCAGTTTTGAAAATCAGATTGTGCTTAATTGCAGTGCAACTCAAACCTTTTTTTATTTATTTATTTTTAATGTATTTTGCAGGTCCATGTGAGAAGCTTCGTAAAATTCCACTGGTTAATGTGGTTTACCCCTCCCCCTTTTCACGAAATTTTATTTGTGAATTAGACACCCAAGATTTTTTTTTTTAATATTGGAACTCAAATTCTTACTGTTATTTTTCGGGAAAAATAGCTGTGCCTCTGGTTTAAATCTTAAAAAAAGAAAACCATTTTGCAATAGACTATAGAAATATTTACTATGTCACTTAAAACTGTATGTTTAAATGCAATCCAGTACAATAAAGCATTAAGTTTGAAAATCAGTTTGTTAAAAAAATGTGCCTGTATTTTGAATATAATATCTATGCTTAAGGCGTGTTTTCAAATTTTAAAAATTTCCTAGAGTGCTAACCAAATTCCAGTAGTTTTACAGTCAGTAGTCAAAGATCTCTAGGAAATTTCTTTTCCTTATATTTATTGAGTATAACCTCATGTCTCAAAGAGGGGTTAACTGAGTAAAGAAACACGTTTTCAAAGACAGTCTTCATCAGCTTTTTCTAACAAGAGAATAGATAATTCTATACACTGTACAAAAGAATTGCGGCATAGTTTTAGAGGTTAAGCTTTTGTTTTTTACCTCTTCATGAAATATGACTTGCCTATCTTGAAAGGGGCATCCTCCTTATCCACATAGCTAGATGGTGTAGCACTTTCTTATCCCCATGCAGTAACTTGTGCCTAACAGGAGGTAAGAAGAGATTAAAATTTTGTGAAACCAATGAGAAACTACTTTTTTGTGTGTGTTTTAATGTAACTTTTTATTGATTTGCGTACAGCATTATATCTACTGGGAAGTTTTTATTTTTACCAGTGAACTATGTTTGAATAGATGAATGGAAAGATTAAAGAGGCCTTTGTGTTACTATTTTGCATATGATTGGCTTCTGTAATTTGCTTGCTCTGTTAATTCCTGAACAAAAAATGGCCACTAAATGGCCATTTATAAAGTTTGTCTTGCTTTCTTAAAAATGTTAATATTTAAATATTCTGAAATCATAACCAGAATTGGAGGTAACAACAAATTTATTTCTGCCTGATTTAGTCTGATGACTATTAGCTTATGACTTTACTTGTACTAACTACGTATAGTAAACTATATGTATGTTTTCAGTACTAAATACTAGTCTACTTATTTTGATTTATAAGATTCTGTAAATGTTTTCAAAACTTTGTTTTCTGGTGTGAGCTACAGTCTTTTGTATACTTCGAAATTCTTTGTAGTCATGTATTTTCCATTTTCTACATTTTAAGTGATTTTTTTCCCCCCAATCTTGGCTTTCATTCAGTAATCATTCATCAGTAACTATAAAAATACATAAACAACTGAATGGAACAAATAGACATGGTAGCAACCACAGAAGAATAATACTACAGAAATACATTTGATGGAGGCAACATTGTTCCGAAGGACTTGCCTTTTGAGATCAGGTTTTAGGTCTGATGACATGTAGCTTGTGATGACTTGTAGCTGGAAGATTCCTACAGGCCATGAGAACAGGGAATATAAATCAAAACAGAGGGGATAGTAAAAATTCCACATGGGATAGAAACACCATAGTTTGTTTCAAGGTTTTGTTCAAGTAACCAGGAATAGTTGCCTGGTTTAGAACATAAATTTTCACACAGTGGATTGAAGGAGAGATGTTCACTTGTGTGTGCTAAATATCTAAAAGACTTTAGTGATGCCTAGTACATAGTGTAATTCAAGAGAACACAATAGTGATTAATAGAGGGTGTGAAGGAGGAAGGTTGGATAGTGAATATCAAACTACAGTTAGAAATAAATTCTAGTGTTTGTGACTAATTTATGGTAACCTTAGTATATGTTTTATGGAGAACTAGAAGGACATTGAAGACTACACAAATTTTTAAAAAAAATTGAAATACTGATTGTCTGATTTTTATCATTACACATTTTGTACATGTATTGAATTTGCACACTGTACCCCATCTATATGTACAATTATGTCAATAAAAAAGAAAACAACAAGACATGGTCTTTCTCAATGTTTTTCTTCTTCCTCTCATTTTCACATTTACATTCATGTTTTTATGAAGCTTTTGTATTTTGGTAAAGTGTAGCATAAGCTTGTTTCCAAAAGACATTCAGCAATCTTAGTAAAGTTTAGTTTGGGGTATGATAATTATACGTTTCTGTGATCTTATCTTTACTAAATGAGTCTTAAGAATGGAACATGAAGGGGAGAGAAAACACAGTGAACTTCATCATTCTTTCTGGGTGCTCTTTAGTTTTTGAAGATTTTCATGAAGCCACCAAACTGGGTCATTGCTTTAATGGAAGAAAATTTGACCGGCTTTATTACACTGTACATTACTTGAATTTAGAGGTGAGCAGAAAATAGGTGTGTTTCACTCCAGTATACTTAGAATTTTGGTCTGTATTTAAGTGTAGTAGTTCTGAAATAATTTAAAATATTCAGTTCAAAATACACAGATGATACAAATTTCAGAAATATACTGTAGTGGGTGACAGACACACAGACACAATTATATACTTAATAGATATATATTATGGAAGCCCCTCTTAATATGTATCTTACCCGTAGAATCTTCCTTGTGAGCGGGATTGGGGGAAAGGAAACAAATATTCTATGAATTTTCAGGAATACCTACAATCGGCATGTTCCTCAAACAGAATTTTGGGGAAGGGTTGTGTTTTGGGATTTGGGAATTTTTCAGATTTTGTACCATTTGTGTAGATTTAGCAGGTGAGCATCCCTAATCTGAAATCAGAAATGATCCCAACCCCAGAACTTTTTTGAGTGTCATGTTGACACTGAAAGTTTTGGAATTTGAGATTAGTGTTGTTCCACTTATACTTTGTGCATGGAAGTAGTGTATATTTTATTTTTTAGACAATTAAAAGCTCTTAATATAGAATTTAGTTAACAGTCTGTTGGATACTACAGAACTGAGTTAGTGATTTGCCTTCCCCCAACTCTATTATTTTTTTTTTTCCTTTTGTGCCAGTCTTGGGGCTGTCCTTGAGCTTCTTTTGCTCAAAGCTGGGCCTCTACCACTTGAGCTGCAGAACCACTTCTGGCTTTTTCTTAGTAGTTTATTGGAGAAAAGAGTCTCATGTCCTTTTCTGCTTGGGCTGGCTTCAAACTGCTGCCTTCAGATCTAACCCTTCTGATAGCTAGGATTATAGGCATAAGCTACCAGTTCCTGGTCTTCTCTACCCAACTTTAAAATAAAAGTATATAGTTAGTGACTACTTAAAAAACAATCAGGAACTGAGGACTTAAATGCCCTTATAAGTCAATTTCATGAGTCACACTTGGCTTTTCAGTTACGTATTTGTTTCCTCTAGCCAGATGTTTAGCCAGTTATGGAGAATTAAAGAAGATGATTTTCAGGTGAGTATATCATGTCCAGAGTTAGATATGTGGAGGTTGATTCAGAAATATGGGTAGAGTTGCATAGGGAAAACTAGAGCTCTTCTTGACACAGATTTGTCATTTATAAGCGTAGTTAATTTATGTGGCATATAAACAGTCTTGTCATTCCTTAAACAGTGATTACATAGCACGAGATTTGAGTATCTGCAGGTTTTGGTATAACTATCTAGAATTAGAACTAATCTGTCCATCTTCTGCTGTTAGATTTTTTTTTTCCCCCTTTTCTGGAGTATTGGGGCTTGAACTTGGGGCCTTGAGCTCTTAACTTTTTCACTTAGAACTGGTGCCCTACTGCTTGAACCACACTATGCTAATTCTGGCTCTTTGTAGTTCATTGGGATAACTATTGAGGTATTTCCAATAATGGTATATCTGTGATACTTTTTTGTGTGTGTGTGGGTCATGGAACTTGAACTGGGCACCATCCTTGAGCTCTTTAGGTCTAGGCCACCACCCTCCCCCTGGGCCTGGGATGTCCCTGAGTTCTTCAGCTCAAGGCTACAACTCTTCCTTTGAGCCAAGCCCCACTTCCATTTTCCAGAGGTTAATTGGAGATAAGAGTCTGATCCTTTTGTGCCCAGGCTGGCTTTGAACCTTGATCCTCAGATCTCTGCCTCCTAAATAGCTAGGATTACAGGCATGAGCCACTGCACCTGGCAGTATTAACATTTTTAAGAGGGCGATTAGGGAAAGTCTAATAACTTGGAGGGAGATGATACTAATGAAGATTTAGAAAAGTTCTTCAGATATTGGTCATTTTTCTTTCCATCTTATTGCTAAGTTCTTTCTCTTGGCAACAGGTTTTCATACATATATTGTGTACATATGTTTTCTTGAGGTCTTGGTTTGAACTTGAATTGGAGCTCTTCCTGTTTGAGCCGCCTAAGTCCTGAGATTGCAGATGTGTAAACCACATTTGGCTGAGTACATACATTAAGGGGACCGAGGGAGCCACAGCACTGTGGTTTGAACTCAGACCTGTCCGGCAGGCACTCTTAACTTTGAGCCATGCTTCCAGTACCTCTGAGCATGTACATTTTAAAGACTTAAGAGTATTTGGCCAAATAGCACTCCTTGAGTTTAAAATTACTGTAGTGATTTATGTTATTTTTAGGATGAAGAAAATTATTTCCCAGAATCCTCAGCTGTTACTGGAAGTTTAATGTAATTACAGCTTTATTGATTAGCTAGCTCCTATGAAAAAGATCAGTTAATCTGGGCAACATTTGGTATCTAAAATAGTAAGATATGAAAAAGTATTTGAAAACATCTTTTACATATGATAGAACTTAACACTATTTCTATTTTTAATTTGAGAGACTTTTTTCCTTTCATAGTACAGGGTTTGAACTCAGAACTTCCCACTTAATCAGGCAGGTACTCTACAACTGAGCCTTGCTACCAACCCTTTTTAGCCCTTGTTATTTTGTCATAGGATATATTCCCCCCCCCCCAGGCCCATGTGTGCAGTTCTTACATTTCCCATTGTAGCTGGAATGACAGGCACTATTACTGTACCCAGCTATGCCCAGCTAGCTGTTGGTTGAGAAAGGGTCTTTTGAACTTTATACCCTGCCTGGCCTTGAGCCATTATTCTCCTGATTGCAGCCTCTTGAACAGTTAGGATTACAAGCATGAGCCTCTTTACCCCCTCTTAATTTCTTTGTATATGTCTATAATGATGAGCATCTCTCACAATTTCAGAATACCCACATTTCTCACTTGATTAAAATAAGAACTAAATTGAGTGTTCTGTGTTTTTGAAATGTGGAAGAGAGGGTATGGGAAGGATAAAATATTGTTTTGAGTTGCAATTTTAATGGTGGCAGATTCTTGTATGTCTTTCCAACAAGTCCAAGTTCAAGTAGAGCTAGGAGTACATATAAGCTGTGGCCTTGGAACAGTTCAAAAAATAGTGATTGTATAGAAGTGGCACTGTGGCTCAAAGTGGTAGCTTTGAGCAAAGAAGCTTAGGGACAGCATATAGGCCCTGAGTTGAAGCCACATGACTGCGTGCTGGTGGCTCACGCTTGTAATCCTAGCTACTCGAGACTGACAGACATCTGAGGATTGCATTTTGAAGCTAGTCCTGGCAGGAAAGTTTATGGAACTTGTATCTCCAGTATAAAACCAGAAAAGGGCTGGCAGTTTGGCCTAGTGGTAAAGTGCTTGCCTAGCATGCACAAAGACCAGTGTTGCATTCCTCTGTACCACATACATAGAAAAAAAGCCAGAAGTGGTACTGTGGCTCAAATGGTAGAGTTCTAGCCTTGAGAAAACCCAAGGACAATGCTCAGACCCTGAGCTCAAGCTCCAGGCCTGCAAAATCCGCCCCCCCCCCACACACACACACACTGGGCTCAAGCTCCAGGCCTGCAAAATCCGCCCACCCCAAACACGCACGCACGCACGCCCTGAGTTCAGGGCCCAGGACTGGCCAAAAAAAAAAAAAAAGCCAGAAATAGAGCTGTGGCTCAGATGGTAGAACAAAAGCCTCGAGCCCTAAATTCAAACCCCAAGACCAACAAAATAATAATAATAGAGTGATTATAATGCACCAGGTTAGTATAGCTGCAATTAATGTTTGTAAGCTTTTGTCTACTTACATAAATATTATTTTTTTTGTCTGTCGTGGGGCCTGAACTCTGGGCCTACGAGCTGATGAATGAAACTGTAACCTCTCTGTACATCACCCCAACAATAAAAAAAAATGAATGAGAAATATCAGCCTTTGTGTAAGTGGAAATAAGACTTTAAGTACTTCCTTTTAGACATTACTAACCTATATGTTCTTTTTTACTGTTTTCTGTTGAGGAAAATGAAAACATATCCGGTTGAATAGCAGTATAAAACCTTTGTACAGACCCAGATTGCAGGAGAGACTAAAGTGTCCCCAACCCCTTGTGGGAAGCTGTCGTATCTTAGAGTATGGAACAGCTGTTAGAATTGCATTACTTGAAGCTTCAGCTACACTGGAGCTTCAAAATGTACTCAACTTTTTTCTAATTTTCACTGTCACTAATTTGAATACTATATTTTGTTTAGCAAAAACTAGTTTCTTGGAGATTATTTTGGTATTATAAAACAAAATAAAATTAATGGCAGTCAGTGGCTTGAAATCTTAGTTTCTAACTGTTGCTAAAGATAGCTTTTTTTTAACCTTAATATATTGGATTTCTTAATTACTGAGGTGTAGAGACATTCTGCCTTATAACAGAATTGGTATATAAAGATTCTGTTAATGTGATTAGTAAATAGATAGCTTGTTATTATTCACAAAGTATCCAAAAGATGAGATCAGAAGTTTCTTTGGCTACTTGTATAAATGATATTTCCCTATCTAATTTTCTTTTTCTTTTAAAAAGTTCTTATCTTGGCTCTGTGAGAATCCATAGTAATATCTTACTGATTTACCATCATGTAATGAATGCTTTCTCCTGAAAGGTCATCCTATAAATGTTTACGAAACTGTGAGCTCTTCTTTATGCCATTTGTATGACAAAAGGTACACTTCGAAGAGCCTGTGAATTCTGTCTCACAAGCATACAGTAGTTCACATTGCTGTAATAAGTACTTAAGCTTAGAAAAGAAAAAAATAGTTTTTTCTCTGTTACAGGCTTAATAAAGCTTGTGGCTTGTGTTTATTAAAGAAGTGATTATTAAGTCTACTGGTGACAGTGGCAACATTTAATTGTTTCTTATTTTTTCCTCTTGCTAATTAGATATATGAGATGTCAAGTAATAAAATTATTGCAAGATACTAATTTGCATAGTTTTACCTATATTTGCTGCATTGTTGCTCTTTCCCTAAATATGACATTGTGTATTATGTACACACCCGTATCTCTTCCTCCATTTCTTTTCTATGGAACAGCGTACCTATTTTTCTTTTCTTTTTTTCTTTTTTTGACCAGTCTTGGCTTTGAACTCAGGGCCTGGGCACCACCCTTGGGCTTTTTCAAGGCTAGAGCTACCAACTTGAGCCACAGCACCATTTCTGGCTCTTTCTATGTTTGTGGTACCAAGGAATCAAACCAGGTCTTCGTGCATACTAGGCAATCACTCTACCACTAGGCCAAACTGCCAGCCCCACTATTTTTCTTTTGGCTAGTTCTGGGGCTTGAACTCAGGGCCTGGACATTGTTCTTGAGCTTTCTTAAGGCTAGCACTCTACCACTTGAGCCACAGCACCACTTCTGGCCTTTTCTGTGTATGTAGTACTGAGGAATCAAACCCAGGGCTTCATGCATATTAGGCAAGCACTGTACTGTTAGGCCACACCCTTGGCCCTCAGCCTACTATTTCTAAACTAGTAGATTTCTTGGGGCTGGGGTTGGGAAACAAGATCTGAATGCCACAGAAAATAATTACACTTTTTCCTGTGGTCAAATATTAAAAACTTGGAATGGCTCTTCTTTGTCTTCGTATGTGCTCAATGTACAGGTTGGTGTATGTGTTGGTATTGGACTTTGAGCCTCACGGCCTCGTGTTCTCACTTGACTTTTTCCCTGAAAGCTGTCTGCCATTTGAGCCACATTTGTACTTCTGGCTTTTTGTTGAGTATGACTTTTCTGCCTGGGCTGCACACCATGAGTACTGATCTCATCATCCCCAGTGGCTAGGCTAAGAGGTGGTAGCCATCAGTGTCCATTTGTAACAGTCTCATGACAAATACTCTCTAAAAACTTACATTCTGAAGCTGGGTACCAGTGGCTCATGCCTGTAATGCTAGCTACTCAAGAGGCTGAGATCTGAGGATAGTGGTTCAAGGCCAACCTGGCAGGAAAGTCTGCAACTCTTATCGCCAGTTAACCATCAGAAAACCAGAAGTGGCGCTGTTGCTCAAGTGGTACAGTGCTGGCCTTGAGCTAAAGAGCTCAGGGACAGTGCCCAGGCTCAGAGTTCAAGCCCTATGGTTGACTGGAATAAAAAGAAAAAAAAAAACACATACTTGAATTCATATGTTACTCTTACTAAAGAATATTTGCATCCAAGGAAAGTTTAAGTATAAAGTGAAAAAAGACTTACAAGGAGATCTTAGACCTTTTTCGTTTCTTCCATCAGATTTTTAAAGTAAAATTTTGAATGTATTGGAGTCTCTTTAGTTGTGTTCTGACTTTTATAATTTAGAAGACTATTTCTGTATCTTAGGAAGCAGAATACGGTGGGCATGATCAAATAGATTTGTATGATGATGTCATCTCTCCATCTGCAAATAATGGAGATGCCCCAGAAGATCGTGATTACATGGATACTCTTCCACCAACTGTTGGTGATGATGTGGGCAAAGGAGCAGCTCCAAATGTCGTCTATACTTACACCGGAAAGAGAATTGCATTATATATTGGAAATCTAACATGGGTAAGTTAACATGAATTAAATAATTGGCAGTTGATTTTTATTTTCCTTTTGGCCAGTCCTGGGGCTTGAACTCAGGGCCTGGGCACTGTTATTGGACACTTTTTGCTCAAGGCTAGCACTCTGCCACAAGCTACAGCACCATTTGCAGCTTTTTCTGTGTATGTGGTTCTGGGGAATCAAACCCAGGGCTTCATGCATGCTATGCAAGCACATTACCACTAGGCCATGCTCCCAGCCTGGCAGTTGATTTTTTTTTTTTTTTTTTTTTTTTTTTTTGCCAGTTGTGGGGCTTGAACTCGGCCTGAGCGCTGTCTGTCCTTGGACTTTTTCTCAAGGCTAGAGCTCTACCAGTTGAGCCACAGCACCACTTCCAGCTTTTTTCTATGTCTTTGTGCATGCTAGGCAAGCACTCTACCGGCAAGGCAGTTGATTTTTAGCTTCTCCAGTAATCAGTGTTTTTGTTCGCCTTTCTGAACTAAAAATTTGATTATGCACAGCCAAAGTTGAAAATGAATACCTTTAAAGAGGCCATTAGTTTATTTTATATCAACCTTAAACCTGAAATAACTAATGCAGTCCTGTAGAATTCTTTTTAAGCTCAGCTATCACATATTATTGACAGCTTTAAATTACATATCTAAAAATCAAACTAAAACTGCTACTCTTCTACTTTCTAGCATTCAAAGATCATTGCTATAAGTAATATGTCTTCTGAAATTCAATCTGAGCAGTCTTTATAATATAGGTGTAAGGTTTAAATTAAGTTAGGCCAATGAAAAGAGACCACCACTCAGAATTCAAGCAGGAAGATGCATTGCCAAAGGGGTATGCAGCTGCTTGGACAGGGGCTGCGAGAAGGTATGGCCATACTAGATGTGAGTGTGACCTCATATTCTAGGACTCTCTCTGAGGGTGGGAAGTGTGACCAGGATCGATCCAGGATGTGACCCTAGAGAAGGGCGTGGTAAGTGCCTCCACACCTATGTAGATTACCCAGGTATTGGGCAGAGACTGGGGAGGGCACTCTGGAACAGTCTTCCTAGGGCCGACCTTACATTCTAGCCTTTTAATAATTAGGAATGAGGGCACAGAGATTTTCTCGGGCTACTTTTTGCTGGCAAGGGGTGCAGACATTAGGGGTAAAAGGTAGAGATATGGTCCCCTCTGGATAAAAGCATCAAGCAGCAGTTGTTCTTAGTGGTGGAGGCGAGACCTTGGATGAAGTCTGGAAGAAGTCTCATGAGGCAGGGGCTGGGCAACAAGAAAGGTATTAGAGAGCACATACACTGTAACAAGGAGGGTTTGGGGCAAAAAATTAAAAATTTGGGTGACTTTGGCTAGGTCTTAGCTCCTGCTTTCCAGGCCATCCTTGGTGTATGGGAGACCCAGGAAGCTGCCAAAGCTAACAATAGGAAATAGCAGTATAGTTATAATAATAATTACTAAATCAGCTTTTGAGTATAAGCTCCACTCTCTTGTCACTTTGGGCAAGCTGTTTACTACTTTACTGTATTATATGTAAATTTAGAATAATATTAGGACTTACACAGCGTTAAGTAGTTGATATAATGTATTTAGTAGGTGTATCCTATATATGAGGGCTTTTTCTTTCCCTTTTATATTCAAAGATAAGATAAATTTTATTTTACAAAATATTTTTCCTTAAAGGGAAGAAATGATAAATGAGATCCATTTAATTGAGAATATAAAATTGTAGCAGTTTGAAGCTGAAAGAAATGAGAAACCATTAGGAATAAAAAACAACAAAACATCTCCATGGATATGAACTTAATTTCCAAAACTTAACAGGGAAGCTTGGGCACTGGTGGCT